>NW_027286070.1:74652890-74918981 GCF_022747635.1 Hetaerina americana
CTGGGTGATCTCTACCATCACCTACCAAACCGACCTTCGGGTTGGTTACTGTGCTTATGATTTTTTTATTTTCAAATTTAATGCAACATCTATTTGTTGTGTCACAATGAACAAACATCCATCCGTAGCATCAATCAGAGGCACAATACCTATTTTCTTGCTAAATGGGAACATTTTTTATTTTATTTACATTGATATTTTTTCAAATTTTGGATACTACTCACAATTTGGAAGTAGTGCTTGGTAAATTTATTATTCAGGAGAATGTAGTCTCCCCTATTGTTAATCTCACCAAATTGCCAGTTTGGGAACTCTGAATATGTTGTTTCAAAATATTTAGCTGCAACATTGCCTTATCACTTTAGTGAAGAAGAAATTACTTTTGAGAGTTATGGAAAATTGCTGAAATTGTAGTATTTGTCTTGTCATCAATAAGTAAAATTGAAGCATTGATAAGAATTAATTACCTAATTGATAGAGGAGGACAAGGAGGTTAGTTTTTCAATGATATCCCATTATTTTTCCTTGGTACCTTTGCTTGTAAATACTCGATAATTAATTGTGTGTGTATGTATAGGGTTTATCTGGATACAGGTTTCAACCTGAAAACATAAATTTGTTTCAAAAGTGATAATCGAAAAAAGTACAATGGATGGGTAAAAATCAAGCATATAATAATAAACTTAAATAAAGTTACAATTCATTTGATATGTGGTCCCCAATGACGTTTACTCCTAGATTATGGCTGTGATTTGTTTTGTTTGACATTTTGCCCCTTAAATAGTTATTGTTTGATCTAGCAGTCCTACCTTGATGGAATCCAACTAGTTTTGTTTTGCTAGAATTAATGTTCATTCAGTTCTGGCTTGTCCAATATTCCAAAATATATGAGTTGTTTTGTAATTTAATATTGCCATTAATTGTTTCTATTTCTCAATAAATAATGCAATCATTTGCAAACATCCTGATGGTGCTATTTATAGTTTCTCCTATGTAATTTGCATAAATTACCAATAGCAAAGGTCCTAAGGGCATTCCTTGAGGCACATTTAAAGTTGCATGAAATTCCTATGAATGGACATCACCAACTTCTCACCCTCAGTGATTGATCTGACAAAAAAGAATTGAACAAGTTTGCTATCCTTCCATCGAAGCCTATGTTGGCTACCTTTTTAATAAGAGCCTTATCGTTGACCCCGTCAAACACTTTTGAGGAGTTGATTAGCAATCAATCCATCAATTTGCTTGCCCTCTTCTAGTCCATCTGCTAAGTCCTAATTAAGAGGCGGAAATGGACTCTAACAGAAGTACCCTTTCCGAAAGCCATCCTGTTTATCCCATGACCAGCTCTTTCTTTTCAGGACTTTATGAACACATTCCCTAATCAAATGATCCATAATTTTGCACATAATTCCCGTCAAACTAACTGGTTGATGGGAATTGACATTAATATGAGACACTCTTTTGTAAATGGTAGCAATGATTGACTTTTCCCAGTCATTAGGTACCCTCCATTGTTAATTATAACTTTAAATAAATGATTTAGAAGTCAGATGGGGCAATTCCCCAATTTTTCAGTTAATTCTCCTGCTAGACCGTCAGGACCTCAATGTGTGACAATGGTGTGATATCTGCCTCATTTCTTACCGATGCTACCATTATACTGGTATGTACCCTGCTATATAATTCTTTGAATGCCGAAGCTTTTGACAAGATGTCATCCAAAATGTAGCCTTCGCATTGGAAAGAAATTCTCTAGGGTCTTTTTTCCCTTTGCCTCTCCTTCAAATATACTCATAATGCCCACTCTCACCCTGTTTTTTCAGTTTTTTCAAAAATGTATCCCTGACCCTTCACTTTTCAGTGCTCCTTATACACTTATGTATTAATTTTTATAATTATTTAAATGTGAAGCATTTCAGTTTGTCATCCTGTGAAGCCTTCCCACTATCATTTTCAATCTTGTAGTCCTAGAATGATAATATTCAAGATCAGGGTTTACTTTCAGTTTTTTCATGGGAACTTAATAATTTTTTCCTGCTGTGTGTATGGATTTGAAATCACCCCATAATTCATCCACACTACTCTACCTTTCTCCACCCATTCTTTGAATGCTTCTGCAAGATAATTACCAAAGCCCAACTCGTCCCTTTTGCTATATTACCCACACTTTTCTCAGTTTAAATTTGTGTTCATGTTCATACCGGTGATGGATAAACAGCCTTATGGTCACTGATAAATTTTTGGACATCCAAAAGTTTTTCCCTCCTAGTAGAACCCCTTACTACCTGAGAAAATTTTTCAAACCTGATAAGGTCATTTTTACCCCCCTTCTGCACCTCCCCAGTCCACATTGCGAAGATTCAGATCACCAGCAATAATCCCTTGTTTCTCCTGCATGCCCCCCATCATCTTGTGCACCTCATAATTCCCGCTGCCAATCAAGAATACGTGAGCCCTCTTTTGGAGGTCTATGAACCACCGATACTTTAAGTTTTACCCCATTTTTTGAATTCACAATTACGAAGGTGGTCCCAGAAGTACCCGGCCTGACTTAGATATGGCGGTAGTTATTTGAAAAATATAACTGTAATAGAAAGCATGCAATCTATGAAACATAAGTGTTAAGTTTGAAGACGCTACATTGTTTTGTGTTTGTTTGGCAGCCATCAATAGTGAATGTTTTCAGGGAATCTGTGAAAATGGAGAAAATTGGTCATCGTTATGTGATACAATACTTTTATTTGAAAAGCCTCAGCCCAACCAATATAAAAGCGGAACTGGATTCTACTCTGCTGGGTGAGTCTGCTCCTTTGTTTACAACAGTTCAATATTGCGTAGCAGAGTTTAAACGAGGCCGTATGAGCTGTCAAGACAAGCATCGCATTGGTCGACCAAATGAGGTGACAACTCGAGAAATGATGAAGAAAACTTACAAAGTGATCCTGGATGATCATCGACTGAAAGTGCGCGAGCTAGCAGATATAGTAGGCATTTCAAAAAGTGTGGTACATTGCCTATAAACTGAAAATTTGGACTTGTGAAAACTGTGTGCAAGATGGGTGCTGCGTTTGCTCAAACTCGAGCGAAACCAATGTCCTGAAGATGTTTCGATAGACTGTTTAGCAAATTTTTGCGGCAAAAAAGCAGAATAATACATTTTTTCCAAAATTTTTGTGTTTTCTTTGTTGGTTTCGGGTACTTCTGGTATTACCCTTGTTGCTGAAAATTTTGTAGTTCTTATGTACCCGTGGCAACTGGCATGACATGCTTTCTGTAAAACACATGAATAACCCTCCCCCTCTTCCAACCCGGTCCCTCCTGCAGATTGTAAATCCATTTGAGAAAATCTCATCACTCAATTGTCCAGCCTGGGTTCGATTCTCGGGCAAAGCACTCCGGGCACCTGCGCCTCCACCCAAGCTGCATGATTTTTCTAGTACCAGATCTTCCTGGGAAACCATAACCAGCCCAAGGAAAGGCACTTGCTCCCCTGATTGCCCTAATGTGTGAATTTCACTCGCTGTTGGGCTTAGTACTGAGTGAACTATATCATCACCTACCAAACCGACCTTTGGGTAGATGACTGTGATTTTGGTTTTCTATTAAAATAGCGGCTATTGTTGTTTATGTAGCTAATGGAATTTTTGGTTGAACTTAGAAATTTTTCCACAAATGTTACTTCAGTTCCCTAAACAATAAAACTGCCTTCTACCCATTGGCCTATCACAAATTTATTTTTAATGTAATTATTTGAAACTTAATAAAGATTACTGATGAAAATGTTAAGACTAGTGAAAGTATGGCTTAAATTATAGAATTTTACAGGTTTGCTGTAGCATGTATAGGCATTGTATAACTTAGATGCTAGTTGTTTTTAATTTCAAAAATTTTATAACTTATATGTTGTTGGTAGATGACTTGAAAATAATATTCTATTCCATATCTTCATTGCTTAGGTTCTTGGATCAGCATTTTCTGGCACTGCCTTATTTCTCCTTGGCCTGAGAATGGTGGGAAAGGTTCACACACTTCAGGGAGCTGCTCTTCTTATACCCGGTGTCCTAATTGCTGTAAAACTGTAAGCAAATCTTAATGTTAACCCAGGCACAGGATATAGCAAAAAATGCTGTAAAAATACTTAAATATTTTTAGATAAAAATACTCCTACTTCTTTTAGCTAGAGCATGAACAAATTTTAAGTGGAATTATTGATCTATATTGCTTAAAATCGTTCACTGATTCTGTTGAAAGATCAAAAGTTCTAACTTTTCATAAAAACTATTGGCATTGTTTTAATAACAACCACCTTTTGCTGGAATCCATTTAAATTCCTTATCTTGTATTAGATTTTTATTTTTTTTATGATGCTCCCTGTAGGTATTGCTTGCTCCATCCTGGAAAACTGCTTGTTGTCCAAAACATGTGTTTCTCCAGTGGTACTCTAATCTTCCCAAGGAGCTTAAAGTCTCCATCAGCACCTCTTCAATTAAATCAAAGTTGAAATCCTTTTTGCAATCTAAAAGTTTTCACTCAATTTAGGAATGTCTGTCTACTTAATTCTATATTTTTCTATGTAAAACTAATAATACAGTATCAAATTGTATTATTTTGCTAATGGACTTTAGTACTAACTCTTTACTTGCCTTGTATCTATATTGTCCTTGGGAAATCAAATATATTATTATTATTATTACTGATTCCAAATTAATAATGCAGTTTATGATACATTTTTATATGTTAAGTATGGACAATGTGGAACATTAATATGTATCTTCACAACGAAGTATGAATGGAACTGTAACGATCTGCATAATTCTCTGCAAGCTGCCGCAAGGGCTTGTAGTGGAGGGTCACCACCTTTATAAAAGGAACATAACCGCACGCAAAATTATACCCATGGTGACAAATACATTCATGCAAAAATCCTTTCCACTGTATATGTATGGTTGGCATTTGTGAATCATTTACCAGGGGGCTAACTTCTAACTTATTATGTAGTTTGACTAAATAAGTTTCTTTAAGGGCATGCTGGCTAATTCATAGTTCACAGTGTGTGTAAAGGGGAATGTAGTGTAGTAATACTTTGATTTAAAAAGTTTCATTGAACCTATGATTCTCTGAGGTGGGAATTTCAGTATTAAACTAAGTTTCAGTACAATGCAACAATTTCAGAGTGTAAAAATCATTCGCCTTGACTGGGATTCGAACCCAGATCCCTCAATATCTGGTCGAGTGCTTTAGCCACTTAAGCTACTGAGGCTTATTTATTGTTGAGGCATACCTACCGAGGCATTTACTGTTGCGGTATCTCCCGCAGTTTCTTTGGAATAAGTTTCAGTAATTGAAAAAATCTAATTTAGTATAAATATCATTCCTAGAACTTATGTTTTTAATTTTGAATTCAGTTCTGGTACTAGTTTTAATGATCAGTGGAACCAGGAATTGAAGAATGGAACTCACCTACCTCTGGTACATATGTTTACAGGGCGCATGAGTATTATTGGTATTTTGATATCTTTTGAACAGTGGTTTACTTAGTGTTATGTGGCATATAATCTTTGGTACTGATTGTATCTTTCTTGATTATTTTTTTAAACAGTTTAGCACTTCCCTTGGTGACACGAGAAGTCATATCCATTTTGCATGCTGGTGTTAATTCATCTGATACTCTGGACTTGAGCACGTATGGGTTTCTCTATGGAACTTTCCCTGCTGCACCAGGTGTCTTCGTTTTTTCCACGCAGTATGCTTTGGATATTGATTTGGTGAGAAATATCCCATTTAATTCTTACGTTATTTAAATGTTTGAAAATTAAAGTGTTAAATTAAATCTATTTCAGTCATAAAAAAGCTGTAAATATTATCAATTTGATTAATGGTACAATAAATTATGGTTTAGTTTGTTTACAGCGCTCAACTAAAGTTTGTGTGTGTGTGTGGCATATCAGATTTTTCAGTTTTTGGAACTTTTCATAGTAGTAGTAGTAGTTTTGAGGGGAGGCGACCGACAGCTAAGGTCATTTGCGCCATAGGGGATGGATAGGAAAGGATGAAGGGTGGAGAGAAACCCGGCGTCGGCATTAGCCTACTCTTAACGAAAGGCGCCAAGGGGTCCGCAGTTTAACGTCCCATCCGACGGACGGCGTACTCACTCAAAGTGCCCTCCACAAAGCACCTCAAGTAGGGATCGAGATACCTATGAAAAATATTCAACACCGCCGGGATTTGAACCCGCGCCCTCATGGTGGGAAGCCAGTACGTTAGCCCCCGCACCATCTCGATCCCCCGGAACTTTTCATTCTTGGTATAATGTCCCAAGTACCTGCAGTGTCAAAGCAACATAAAATTGAATGAAAAACATTTGTTAGTAATTTAGAAATTCCTTCCTTATCCCATAGATATGTTTTAATCTTTTGTTCCCATTAAGTAAGTGCACATGGAATGTCACCCTTTGCTGGGTGTGATCTTAAGTTTTCAAGTTAGATCCTGAAAATCTTCGAACCAGGTAAAGTGGAAGTCTACATTAGTCTGAAATGTCTTTTTCTCATGTAATATTAATGTCACAGCAACAAGATTGGTATCATTGGAAAGAAAATTCATTTTCTGTTAATTTTCTCAAGGAATAATTTTCCATAACTTAGATCAAAAAATGGTGAGAAGGAAAAATGATTATTGATCAAAGATATGTTGGGTGTTGATTAAAAAAGAATAAATGACATTTGAAATTTCACATAATTTCTTTTTCTTCATTGCAATAATAAAAAAACATTAATTCTGTTCAATGCAACAATTTCAGAGTGTAAAAATCAATCGCCTTGACTGGGATTCGAACCCGGATCCCTGAATATCCGGTCGAGTGCTTTAGCCACTTAAGCTACCGAGGCGTCCTCTTAAACTCTGAAATTTTGGGGCTTTTAAAGGAACTAGATGTTGTGGCGAAATGCCTTACATACAATGTCACAGGCATTCGTATTCGTACGCGAGGCGCCACAGTCCACGAGGTTAAAGCCAACTTTAAACACTTATGGTGTTTTCACTTTGACAAATTCCAAAGAAACTGCGGGAGATGCCACAACAGTAACTTTTAACTGAGTCTCTGCAATTGTTGCATTGAAATGCACATTAGCAGATGACTCCGTTAAAAGTTACTGTTGCGGCATCTCCTGCAGTTTCTTTGGAATTAATTCTGTTGTTTGATGAAATCAAACATAAATGTTACTTAATGTGCGTACAAATGTAATGAAATAAATCCAATGTTACAAGTTATTTCTGTATTTCCCTCAATTTTCCTAATAACAGTGACCTGGGAAAATATCTGTCATGTTGTCCGTGGATAAATGAAGGCTGAGCATAATGACCTCATCAGGTCAATTACTACTACCTTTTTATTAGTTGTCACTTTCTTCTCCGGATGCGACGGCTGTTTTGATAAACTTGCTTTCTTGGTGAGATGTCACAGATGGCCTTTTTCTATTTGTTGTTAGATTGCGAGCTCAATGGTTGCTTGCACCTTTATATCAGCCCCTCTGATGTTTGTGTCGGCAAAAATGATTACCATCAACAAAATGGACCCAGCAGATTATGCAAATGAGTTGGAATTTTTTACATTTGATGTTGCACTTATAGGCCTTATATTTTCTGTAAGTAATGGCATTCAATTTTTGGACAGTTTGTTTTGAAAATAGATAATGTTGACCTTAAAAAAATAGCATGCTAATAGGAAGTAATTTTAAATTTCAGATCTGGGTGCTGGCTGTTTTTTTATTAAGTAAAAAGTTCCACAGGATTCCACATAAGATTACAGCATGCCTTGTAGTATCCCAGGTGAGAAAGAATTTACCAACAGGAAAGCAGGTGTAACCCAGAGTTTGAATTATTGGACAGTAGATCCTCATGTAGTGATATTAATTCATTCTGCGGGACCAGTCATTGGGTGGCAATATTGTATGGTGGACCCAGTGGTACAAATTATCACTCCCTATTTTCTCCTTAAGGGATTGGCTATTCTTTCATGCCATCATACCTAATAAAATTTTTGGAATAAAGAATGTAGACTAATGGAGTGTTTTTTTGTTAGATTTTGGATATGATCATTCTTAATTTTGACAATGTTCACTATAATATTCTATTTGATGAGAAATAAATTTATGTTTTGAAAAGGTACCTTATTTACTTAATGACTTATCTTTTTATTTAAGCTTCTCCTCTGCATTGGCGTAGTCATATGGTGGTCTTTGCCAGTCAGTGCAAGTGCAGATAAAACACATCATTGGGCCACTGTAATTCAATTTGCATTGGTGGCATTGGGCTCATATTCATCCCGACTATGGACGGCCTTTCTTGCCATCACTCTTTTACTATTGCAGTGTCGCAGTCTGTGTTTTGTTTTGAAATTACAACCATTCTTTGTAGCTATAGGATGGGGGTAAGTTTTTAAAATTCATGTTGAATTAAATTTAATGCTGAATTAATCTTTTATGAAGCAATATTAGTGTTTTATATCTGTGGGTTATTTTAGGATTATGAATATGTCATTATTGAAATTTACTGGACAATTGTTTGCACTGTAGAATTTTTGTGTTTGAAAATATGTATGTTGAATATGAGTGTGTTTATATAATAGATATCTGATTTTTAGGATTCCTGCTGTTGTTGTGGTCATTTTACTGATAACCGAGAATCCAGTAATGCCTCCTAATATGCATAGATTAGACCCAAATTTTTTATTTGGTGAAGCTCAGGCAATAGTATCTGTGTTTTTCCTGATTGTTTCATTTGTTGGTAAGTTAATTTGCCAATTACCTCTTTTTTCATTAATTTATAGTCTAAATTTCCTGTAACATAATTGGCCTAGGTGATAATAATTCGATGCTGCCCAAAAAGAAGCATAGTTTATACAGAATGATGCAAAGTTTTGAAATACTTACCATCATATTTCTTTCATAGAAGCAAAGAGTTCGTACAGTTGAAAATAACAATTTTTTCTTATAAGCTCTTAGAATTTGTGCATGGTAATACTCGTATTCTGCTTAATATATTCACTCAAGTCTTTGGATGGTTGAAGCTACTGAAAAATGAAAATCTCTAATGAACTTTTTCAGAAATAATGTTGAGTAATTATTTATGATGGAAAACATCAAGAGCCACCATATTTTTCAGGTCACTATTTCCTATCACTATATTTTCTAAATTGTTGATACTTATCTATACCCATCAAAATTGAAATGAAATTCGCTGCCCTTGTTGGTTACTCACAGAATACTGCATCACTCATTTCAGTATAAAATAAATTCTGCGAAAACTTTATTTGATATCAGTTTGTTGTAGTTTTTTAATTTTACCCATGATATTTTCAAATAGCAAAGTATTTAATCTTAAAGTTGGTCTGCTCAATGGACTCATATTTATACTTAGCGAACCTGTATATATATTTATTGTGATAATATGTGTGATGAGTAATGCTCCATCTGATGCCCCACAAACCTCTTGAACCGCAAAACGCAAAAGACTCAGTTCAACACAGGGACCTAGCATATATATATAAAAATACCAGGAGACCCAACGAACTTCGTACCGCCATTCTATCAATGAAAACGTTAGTTACACCATCTCTGACTAATATCAAAACTACCAAACATTTGATTGCTGTTAATAATTTAAAATTTTAAAAATCATTTACTATTAATTAATATCGCTACAACTGTTCCTGAGTTATAAATGACATTACTAACACAATTTTGGGTTGCGGTAGTCCAGTGGGTAGAGCGTTGGACTGCTGACCGGAGGGTCCCGGGTTCGATTCCCGGGCAAGGCACTCTGGGCACCTGCAGCTCCACCCAAGCTAAAGTGATTTTTTGGGTACCAGGTCTTCCTGGGAAACCATAACCGGCACAGGGAAAGGAACTGGCCCCCCTTCTCTGATGTGTGAATTTTCACACGCCGTATAGGGCTTAGTACTGGGTGATCTCTACCATCACCTACTAAACCGACCTTCGGGTTGATTACTGTGTTTATGGTTTTTTAACACAATTTTGATGTATGTATACATGCATATACATACAACCCAACCCAATGCAACGCGACCCCGCCTGACCTGACCCCACCAAACCTAACCCAACCCAACCTAACCCAACATAACCTGACCCAACTGGACCCAACTGGACCCAACTGGACACAACCGGACCCAACCCCACCCGACCCCACCCGACCCCACCCGATCCCACCCGATCCCACCCGACCCCACCCGACCCCACCTGACCTGACCCAACCAAACCCGACCCAACCCAACCCGACCAACTCATATTTAATGAAATGATATGTTACTATATTAATGGTATGATATTTTATAAAACAATATTACAAAAGGATATTTAGATATTTTTACGATATAATAATGGTTGTTCTGCTATTCTGGGCTGAGACGAAATCAAAACACCAATTTTCATTTAAATCTACAATACGTTACGATATCCTCCGATACGGTAATTTAACGTTATTTTAATGCTTATTCCGCTTTTCTGCCCTGAGACCACATATGTATATATATATATATTTATATATACTTATATATATGTGGTCGTATATTGTGTTAGTTACACCATTTATTTCTCGTGAACGGCTGATACTATTTTCATGATGTTTAGTTTTTTCAATTTGACTCATTCCAGAATAGCAGAGTAACAATTAAAATATCATAAAAGTATTGTAACGTAAAATATTGTATCGTATTGTCAATTTTAACAATATATGGTTTTTCAGATTCATCTCATGCCAGAATAGTAGAATAACCATTGAAATATCATAAAAGTATTGTATCGTAAAATATCGTAAAAATATTGTATCATAAAATATTGTATCATATCATAATTATGTATCATTAAATATCTAATCGTATCGCTTCATTGAAGAAATGTCAGCATTGGAAGCAAGGGGACGTGCATTTGGATCACCAGGAACCTGGTGATCGGAATGCACGTTCTACTTCAGAATGCTATTCTGGTTGAGATGTGGTCAGCCACTGTCGTTGAATTTCTCTTTCCACCAACCATACCAAAACATTCCGAGACGAATGACGCAAAAGAATAGTTAGCATTAGAACTTGCATTCCGATCACCAGGAACCGCGTCACCTTGCTTCCGACCCTGAAATTTCTTCAATGAAGCGATACGATTAGATATTTAATGATACATAATTTTGATTTTTTTTAAGGTAATCTACCGGTTAAGGTAGGTTTTTGGATGGACACAACTACCAAACAAACATGTTATTACTCCTAACAAAACACAAAATCCATCATCCTACTCTATATCAGGTCCCTCTTCATCTCTGAGTACTTTCTTCCTCCCTTCATCCCATCCAACATTCCTATCCTGTTCCTTCCCTTTCCTCGTTTGCCTAACATTCTCCCCTCTATCACAGTCTTCTACATACCACTGCTGGTCGATACCCCCTTCATCCACTTTTCCTGCCTCCATAACCAGGATGTATTTGCCTGTTTCGTAGACTTTGAAAAAGTGTTTCATAGAGTGAATTGGGAAAAACTAAAAAGTATATTGCAGAAAATAGGAATAGATTGGAGGGAAAGGAGGCTAATCCGCAACCTATACATGTCTCAGACTGCTCAGGTGGGAGTGGGGAACGGGGAGTCCAGATGGGCAGTGTTAGGAAGAGGTGTAAGACAGGGTTGCCCATTATCACCGTTGCTGTTCAACCTTTATGCAGAGGAAATGATTAAAGAGGCATGGGATGAACTGGAGGTAGAAATGAAAGTGGGTGGGGAATTCGTAAAATCAGTTAGGTTTGCTGATGACCAAGCTTTAGTTTGTCGGTCAGCCAAGGGGTTGCAAGCATTGCTGAGTGAATTGGAAATTCATTGCGACAGGTATGGAAGCAGAATCAATATTAATAAAACAAAGGAAAAGGGATAGGAACACATATTAAGCATGAACACATTGGAGGCGGGAAAGGCAGAATCAGGCAAATCATGAGTGTAAAATCCAATGTGTTTGTCCTTTATGTGTGTTCCTATCCCTTTTCCTTGTATGTATTTCTATGTGAATGAGTATTTATAGATACATACATATATATGTATATATATATATATACATACATATATATATATATATATATATATATATATATATATATATATATATATATATATATATATATATATATACATATATATATATATATATACATATATATATACATATATATATATATTTTATATATATATGTATGTATATATATATATATATATATATATATATATATATATGTATGTATATATATATATATATATATATATATACATATATATATATATATATATATATATATATATATATATATATATATATATATATATATATATATATATATATATATATGTATGTATATATATATATATATATATATATATATATATATATGTATGTATATATATATATGTATATATATATATATATATATATATATATATATACATATATATATATATATATATATGTATATATGTGTATATATATATATATATATATATATATATATATATATATATTTATATATATATATTTATATATATGGTGTATTTTTTGTAAAATTTTGAAGTTTATATCTCTCGTGTCCTATATATATGTGTGTGTTAATATGCAGCAAAATCTCCTGACAAATACATGCATTATTATTACTTGATGTCTATATTATGACTGCAGTAGGAATAACAGAGGCTGAGTGCTAAATGCAAGGGACAGAAAGTATCAAGTGATTTTAAAAACTTTTTCATAGTGTTACCATGCTTCAAGTAGTATAATAGAGATAATTGGTGGGAGGTAGTCATGAGATAATTGTTATTATTTACATTAGTTGATATGTTTTGCATCTGTCAGGTTGAATTTTCACGTTTTAATATTGGTTATCATCATTCACCTGTGGTGTGGTTAACTGATATTTGCTTGAAGCGCATCCTCAGTTAAACCATAATTATTGTAATGTATCTCACTGAATATTGGAATGCTTATGATTAGAAACAAAATGGATGTTAACATTAATAAAAATAATAAATGCCATCTAAACAGCTTTAAGATACATCATGAAGTTTTTGTGCATTTTTTTTGAGAAATTAGTTTCCGTCGATGTAAGTTGCTATATATATTATTGTATTTTAACTGTTTTTTTCATTTAAAGTTGGTTCTTTCAGTGACAATTGGATGCTTAGTGCTCCATCAGAGGTACAAGAAAAGGTATGCAAGATACCTTTCACTTGCTCAAGAAGTGAGCGGTAGTGTACAAGGCCAACCATCCACTCCTCCAGATGAACAAGCGTCGCCTCAGTTTATGAGAAGAAGCATCAACGCTACACCAAATTTAGAAAATTCAGGGACTGGTAGGAACTCAACATTTTATTGATTAACCATCATGTTATTTGGGAGTTAAGGCTATCAGACATAATGGAAAGAATGTAGCCTATATGCTAGCCATCGCTAATTTATCTGTTATGAACTTGATGGGAATTGAAAACAAGATTTTGGTATCTGTTCATGCATGGTCTCATTGTTGTGAATCAAGGCATATCCCTCTCTGAAATATTGGGGGTGTAATTTTATAGAGTTTATCCTGGATTACCTCAGTTGTGCACATAATTTGTGTTCCTACATTCATATTAAATCTTTTTCAGAAAGTCTAATAGCCATGTCATATTGAAAATGTATGCCTTGGTCCCTGATTTGATAACTTGTTCAGCAGAATCAGTCATTTTGTGATAATATTCTAAAGAGAATTCAATGGTGCATTTATTTGTGATGATTTGCTTTGTCACAGAAGTGTAACTTATTTTTTTTACTAAAATAATTGTTGAGTGGGGTTTCTATACTGTGAGGATGTCACTCTGTAAGGACTTATGAGGAAAAAAGTATACCTATTTTTGAGACTTACGTAAATTCCTATAGTGATATTTACATGGAAATAATATCCCAAGAAGGCAAAACTTATGTGCATTATTGTGACTTGCCATTCTTTTAAGGCTCTTGCAATCAGTGTAATATCTATTTAAAAACACATCACAGCAAATGCTTTTATTTTGCTCTAGTTTGTCCAAAATAGAGATTAGGGTGAATTTGATCATTGGCAAGGGCACCTCAGGTCAGCTCACTAGGAGTCCTTTTAATGAGTGACTCACAATTAGTGGGAGAACCATTTTTCAGGCACAGTAATTAATGAAACGGGAGAAGGAAAATATGGTATACACCGCAATAGCTGGTGATCAGATGTGAATGATTACCAGCATGATATTCAGGATTAATGGTGATGACAGCTCTCAAATCATGTTAAAATATAACATTTCCAAGGATCCTTGCAATATAAGTATATTTCTTCATCTATTGAGCCAATAACCTTCTTCTCAAAATTCTACCTAAGTGATTTTACCATAGTGTGAACCTATTGTAAAGTGAGGCCCCACTGTACCTAAATGATGAGTGTTTTTATTACAAAAAAATAGGAAGAATTGTCTTAAGTGTTTTGCATCCATTGGAGGGAAAATTTCTCTGTTCAAAACCTGATGATATTCTTAGATTCACTTGATAGATTTTACACATATGTTTGAATTTTCCAATGAACCATTCTCAGGGATCCTTCTATTTCACAGCTAAGGATTACATTGTTCACTGATTGTCATTAGCATTTGTATTTCAACGTTGATGTAAGCAATGTTATCAAAAGAGATATGAACTTGTGGTTTAAGTAACTTCTCAGATTATTTTCCGTAACTTATATTTTCTTCTGTATAGTACTCAGAATGGTTCGATATGTCTGAATTATCTAGTATCAGGCAATTTTTAACTTAATAATTCCTATAGAAACTTTTGCTTTTGGTTTTCATAATGTGAGGTTATGGTTTAGTTTTATTCTCTGATGATTTCAGGTGCTGTAAGGAGAAACAGAGTGGTTGATATAGAAGATTTAGGTGGAGGCAGTGCAAAAGCCTTCAGAAGGATACTTTGTGGAGAAGGTGGCATGTGTGTACTATTTTCATTTGTGTTTTCACTAATCTAGATTTTCCTTTGATTTCAGTTGAATATCTCTGGTTCACAAAGGAATCAGAAACTTAGGTGTTGTAGAATAATAAGGCTTAAATTTGGACCTAAATGAGTTGGTATGATCATAGTTCTCATCAGAGGGGTTTTTGTGGTTCACCTTGACCAGGGACCAGTAATGTTAAATTTATAGATGCACAAATGAAATGGTGCTTGCATTCTTCAACATTTTGTACAATCTGCAAACCTAAGCAATTGCAAATCCCCCCATGGCATGCAAGGGCATTGCAAATCCCCCCATGGCATGCAAAGGCATTGCAAATCCCCCCATCACATGCAAAGGCATTGCAAATCCCCCCATCGCATGCAAAGGCATTGCAAATCCCCCCATCACATGCAAAGGCATTGCAAATCCCCCCATCGCATGCAAAGGCATTGCAAATCCCCCCATGCAAGTAAACATTCATGCTTTCAGTTTCCACTTTTTGAACTGATTTTTATTTATTCTGCCTGTTTTATTCACTCAAAATGTATGTGTAGTAACCATTGTCATCCAAAATAATGCCCAGGTATGTGAAATGCTCGACATAATCTGGTTTATTTCCTCCTACTTTATTGTTCAATAAATCTTCCTAATTCTTTAAAATATTGTTACATACTTTGGTTTTCTTGTGGTTAAAATTGATTCAATATTTTTTACTTTTGTAAAACACTCAATTATGACTACAATTAGTTGTTCATCTGTTAGATCTGTTGGTTAACTTATATTTTACTTGACAACGTTTTGAATACATGTTTGTCATTAAGTATAAAAGCCTAAACTAACTCATAGACTAAAATCTTAATAATTATGACAACAAGATGTCTGTGCTGATTGTATTTACTTCAGAATTGAACACCCATATTGGCTGATATATTTATATTCACCATTGAAATATGATAAATTAGCTGTATTAAATGGGGGAGCTATGGTAGTAGTTTTAGGGAAGGTGACCTACAGCTGAGGGTATTGCTGCCAGTAAGGATGGTTGGGAAAGGAGGAAGGGTTAAGAGAAACCTGGCGTTGGCATTAGCCTACTCTTATCGAAAAACACCAAGGGGTCCACAGCTTAAAGTCTCAACCGACGGATGGCATATTCACTTAAAGTGCCCTCCCTCAAGTAGGGATCGGGATACCACTAAAAAATATCTGCTGCCTCCAGGATTTGAATCCAAGCCCCCATGGTGTGAAGCCAGTACCTTAGCCATGGCACCATCCCAATCTCAGGGTAACCAAACGAGGTCTGTTTAAAAGTATTGCGACCTTTGTGTTTTCATGAATATCTATTTTGTCCCCTTCAAAGTAATCCCCATTAGATATTATACACTTGTGCCAACGTTTTTTTTCCAATCCCTGAAGCATTTCAAAGGATCATTTTTTGTGATCTTGTTCAGCTCCGCTTTAGTCTTTATCTCGTCAATGGTAGCGTGCGTCAATGGTCGTCCTTTCATGGGCCACTTCGGTTTCGGGAACAAGAAAAAGTCACTGGGGGCCAGATCTGGGGATTATGGTAGCTGCAGCATCATTAGTGTGTTGTTTATGGCCCAAAATTCGTGCCCAAGCAATGATCTGTGAACAGGGGCGTCATCATGATGCAAAAGCCAATTATTGTTCTTCAACGAATCCGGGCGTTTGCTTGGTGTGCATTTTGCATAACTTGCGGGTAATATTCTTTATTTACCTTTCTACCCTGTGGCAAGAACTCATGATGCGCCACACCCCGGCAATGGAAGAAAACTGTAAACAAAATTTTCACATTCGACTGAACTTGGCGTGCTTTTTTCGGTCTTGGCTCGTGCTGCAGCGTCCATTGGGATGATTGGGAGTTATGGAGTTTCCACGTCATAACAGTAAACCCATGAGTCATTACGACCCTCTGGAGCAAACTTGGGTCGTTGCGGACAGAGTCCAACGCAAGTCCATCAGCAATGTTAATGGGTTGCTGTTTTTGGTCAAAATTGAGCAATTTTTTTTGTATGGATTTCGCGGCGACCTGTGTCTTGCCAAAACCATTGGTAAAAATTGAATGGCACGAGCAAATTGATATGTTTAGGTCCTCAGCTACTTCCCTAATGGTGATATGATGATTGGCCAATGTTATTTTCTTAACTTCATCAATGTTTTCACCTATTGTTGACGTGCTCAGGCATCCGGCACGCTCCTCAACGTTCACATCTTCTCGGCCCTCTGAGAACACCAATAATCGTTGCTTCAGTCCAAGGTAGCCTCTCCATATGCCAGGGTCAACATTTTGAATATGTCTGTGCACTTATTTTTGTTTTTAATACAAAATTTGATACAGATTCTTTGATCCATTTTTTGGAACAGGCAAAAATCGAAGACAAGCCAATATACTTCCAAGTCAAAACAGCTGTCAAACTGAGAATTCAAAATGGCCGAACATTTTCGGCATAAGCGAGAGACATAAGTACCAATAAAACACCACAAAAAATTGAAAATCAAATATACGTAACCCACGACAACTCAAAATTCGCCATAGTTTTTGAACAGACCTCGTATAATTATATGATCAACAGACTGAAGACATATAATGAAAACATTCCCCACCCCAAAAGTCATGAAAATTCTTGAAAATACCACACTGAAATCTGCAGTCCAGAGTCGGCAAAAATTTAAAGGGGTCAATGTTGACACTTTGATGGTGGTAATTAAAAAAAGAATAATGGTTAATGTTCTTCAACCTCGTAGTATATGGATTTTTAATTCAGGGTGGCCAGCCATCCTTAGAAACTGGGAAAAAACTAGGAAAGGCAAAAACCTTGAAAAACCCTAGGAAAAAAACAAAGTGCCAGAAACTGGAATATTTATTTATTTATTTATTTGCCTGAGGATCTGGGTACATTCATGTTCCAAGATATACGGCACGTCAAAGATCTTAACATAAAATACAATACATTGTTACATATTCAGAAACTCATCAATAGTGTAGAATAAGTGTAGCATGAAAAAGTCCCTCACTTTGAATTTAAAGGTGGACATTTTTTCTGTGCTCTTGATAACCAGAGGAAGGTTATTATACAATAAGAGTCCCATGTTATGGGAGGAAAAAATATGGATGATTAATGTAACCTTTTTAGAAGCATAGAAAGTGGACACTAGAAGGAAAAGTGATTTGATTCAATGTAATATGAATGACTAATATAGCAATTTTTATTGAATTCTTTCAATATGTTATGAATTCTGCAGGAAGGTAAAGAGTAATGCATCACATTAAAGAAGCATTCATGGAGTAAATCAATCAAGATGCATGTTGCAAAATAACTACCTGACAACAGCTGCACTGCGATTGGGTTGTAATTGTGGGGCATTCACTTCTTTTGATGAAAATACCATGTTATATAAATAATCCTACGTAAGAATGATTTCTTTTCACTAACCTTTGGTGTCTCTTGGTATTCTCCTGTATTGTCAGTTGTTCACAATTATTGTTTTCTGAATGCCTAGAGTAAAAAAAGAGCTAAAGTGTTGAGTCAAGGTTAAAATTCATCTCATTGCTTTAAAAAGTCAAAATTCCATTGTAAAACCCCAAACCTAATTGCTAGGTATTCCCCATAAGCAGGATTTTTATTTAGGTGGACTATCAATTTTTTTAAACAATGTGTTTTTATTGATTCGTTACATACCCATAAATATCTATTCTCCATGGAAGTATGCTGCAATATTTGCCCGTGTAAATGTAGCAATATTTGTTGGTTTACAACGGGGATACGAGTTTGCAAAAATGGTAGCACAAAACTTTGATGAAAAAAGGATTTTTTATCTTTGAAAAAAAACCTGGAATTAGAAGTCATCTAATTGCTGGTCACCTTGAAAGTTATTATTTCTTGAATATTACTTTGAGTACTTGAATTTCTTGTATCATGCTCTGTGAATACCTACATGCCAGCAATTTATGCCTCAAAAATATGTATGTGTGTAATAAGTCTTTGTTGACTCAAAAGGCATAATCCACACAGAGTGCTTTAGGCTCAAGTACAAACATTGAAAGGTTAGTCTTACATGTCGTCTCGCACCACATTCATCTTGGCTGAGTGTCTGGCTAAGCACAGGGTGGCAACCCTCCCCCAGACACCATTATTTTTTCAAGATGGCGCGTCATGGTGACGAAAGTCTGCGTAGCTCCTGTGTAAAGGTTGTCCAACGAGTGGACCAAATGGTTTCCTGTGATATTTGTTCGTGTATTTTTCATTCTAAGTGCACGGGCCTCTCTGATGTATGCTTGCGAGCACTAAAAGACAACAGAGACATTTTTTGGAAGTGTTTAAGCTGTCGGATATCCAAGGTCTCGTTGTCCAACATGGGGGCTGATATTCAAATGCTGAAGAGTGATTTGGCTGGCTTAAAGGCGTCCGCGAGACCTCCTTTGGTCTCGAAACCACGGTGGATGCAATTATCCCACTCGGCTCCATTGGTGAAAAAAGGTACCTTCGTAGATGCAGTGAAGAATGTTCCCGGCGATGTTGCCTTAGCCGGACCAAGTTTTAAAAACAAGATGTGTAGTGATAGTCATAAACCTCAAATGGATACGTTATCCGTGCATTGTAGTTCTGATTCTTCCTCGAAGGTTGAGGGTGCATTGGTAGTTGATTCTAAATCGTCTTTTAGTGACTCGAACGACAATGATGGTTTTATAGAGGCAAAGCACTTGCGAGCAAGGCGCCGTAAAATCATCCACGGAAAAGTGAAGGACGTTAGTGACTGTCCATTTAAGGGTACATTCAAAAAATGTCATATTCATGTGTGGAAAGTTCAACCAATGACCACAACGGAGGATGAAATACGATCTTTTCTGTCTGGATCCGTGAAAAGTGACCTAGAAGTGGTGAAACTTGAAGCTAAGGGTGAATATGCTTCCTTCCGTGTCTCCGCAGCGGATTCACGCAAAGAATTGCTTCTTAGTGAATCTTTCTGGCCCGAAAATGTTGCCGTTAGGCCATTCTATTTCTCTCGAAACCATACTTCCTCCAGAGAAGTCTCAGCGAGGGACTGTATCACAACACAAGTTGCCGATGCTGCTGCTGTCATTACAGACGCAAGCGTTGAGCCTACAGGCAACTCTCTATCAATTAACTGCTCGTCTGCCCAAGTAAAGCGTATGATCACCCGAAACTATGGCACGGCCTCCGCATCGAAAGAGGAACCTCACAAAATCGTGAAAAATTTGATCTGACTAGGCAACAGGAAACCTGAGAGGATTTTCCCCATCAAGATCTTGCATTTAAATATTCAATGTGCTAGAAACAAAATTTCTGAATTGGAAATTCTGCTAGAAGACTATCAACCTGACTTTCTGTGTTTATGTGAACATTGGCTGTTAAACCAGGAAGTGCTGGCCTTTAAAATCTCAGGTTACAGAGTTTTTGATGTGTTCTGCCGATCCAACTATAAAAATGGTGGTGCCATGCTGCTTTCAAAGGAAACATTTGAGTATCCGGTAAATGTAATTCCCTACAAATATTTGGTAGATGAGTGCAATTTTGAATGCTCTGTGATGACTTTAATTATTATCAAATTTTCTGTGACCCTTTGTTCTTTATACAGGTCACCCATGGGAAACTTCCCTTTGCTTTTAGATAAATTAGTCAGTCTTTTAGAAGTTATTATTGCTAGGAATCCCAATGGTATGATAATTATTACTGGTGATCTTAACATTGACATGTTGCCTAAAATAACTGATAAAACTGAATTTTTGAATATTCTTCAATCTTATAACTTGCGTGTACATAATAAGGAACCCACTCGCATAACTACACATTCTTCTACCTCACTTTGATGTTTTCATTTCTAATTTTGATGGGGATGAAGTAACTACTAGGACAATCCCCTCACATCTTTCTGACCATTACTTTTCTAATGAATGCTAACATTCCTTTAGAGGTTTATCCCACTCAATCTTTCAATAGCTCTAACATTCATCATTTTATGAATCTCTTGTGGCTTGAGGAGTGGTACAATGTGTATAACACTGCCTTTTTTGATGAAAGCTTTGATAATTTTTATACTAAATTTCTGCACTACTTTAACGTGTCATTTCCTGTTCAGTACAAGAAAATAACCTAGTCTCCTAAGTGTAAACCTTGAATAAGTAATGAAATACATTTCATGGCTCAACATCTTAAACAGCTGGCCATTTTTTAGTAAAACTAATTGGGAACTTAAGACTGAATATGCAAAAAGGAAAAAGCATTACCGTCAAATGCTACAGTCAGCTAAACATTGTTATAATGACCACAGGATCATTAACTCTGATAATAAATCTAGAGAAAGATGGAAAATTATTAATACCTCCAGAAACAAACCCAGGAAGCAGTCTCAAATCCAGATTAATGATTCATCAGGAGTTATTATATCAGACTTTTCCAAACTTGCCTGTAACTTTGCTGATCACTTTCAACCTTCTATTGCTGAGCAGAGCAACTCTCCTAATTTAGAAGCCATTGCTGCTACCCACTCAAATTCCCTATTTCTCTATCCCCTCACAAAATCTGAACTAAAAAATATAGTGAAGAATCTAGGTACAAAATGAAGCTCTGGTTTTGATGGAATTTCCAGTTACATTATTAAGCAATCTATCGACTTCATCATGCAGCCTCTTCATTTTCTCTTGAATGAATCTTTCCGATTAGGAGTGTCTCCATCTTCTCTGAAGGTGTCAAAAGTCATCCCACTTTATAAAAACAAGGGTGATAGACATGACATTAACTCCTACCATCCAATTTCTCTGCTGAACTGATTCAGCAAAATATTTGAGAAGGCTTTCTATGTTAGGTTACTTTCTTACCTAGAGGTTTCCAATTTCCTTTCACCGTCTCAACATGGTTTTAGGGAGCATAAATCTACATCTTCTGCCAACTATGAGTTAATAACCCAGACTTTAAATGCTCTAGATAAAAAAATGGAAGTTGCTGTAATGTATTTCGATTTCTCGAAAGCTTTCGATTGTGTTGACCACCAATTACTTCTCAAGAAACTTCAAAGGATGGGTATTCATGGCATACCTAATGCTTGGATTAAATCCTACCTATTTAATAGAATACAACATGTGGTTGTTTCTAAAAATGGTACATCTTTTGTATCCCTAAGTAAGGTCCTTAATCGAGGTGTTCCTCAAGGCTCTGTTCTTGGGCCTGTCTTGTTTATTTATTATATAAATGACCTTGTTGATATTTTTCAACATATAAAACGGTGCTACCCCCTTGTTATATGCTGATGACACCAACATTATTCTTGTATCGCCTACTTTTGATGAATTGATAGTTAAGTGTAAAAAGGTTAGTCACACCTTACTCTCTTGGTGTCGTAATAATTTCCTAGATTTGAATATAGAAAAGTCTCTCCCAATATATTTTGCAAATAAAAATAAAGCAAGCAAAGTACTTGCTATTGAAGTCGATGGGAAGGTGATCCCACAGGTACAAATTACCAAATTTTTGGGTTTCCACATAAATTCTCAAATCTCTTCGGATGAACACATAAGTACTTTAACCAGTAAGTTAAGCTCGGCCTGCCTTTTAATAAGGTCCATTAGATCCACCGTTTCAGTGGCTGTTCTCTGTGAATTATACTATGGTGAATTTTATTCTCAAATAGCCTATAGTATCCTTTACTGGTGGGTTCATCATCTAAGGCCTTGCCAATTTTCAGGGTCCAAAAAAGAGCCATTCGGCTGATGAGTTTTGCAAAACACAATGCCCCTTGCCGTCCCCTGTTTAAAAAATTGGATGTATTGCCACTGCCATGTATTTATATTTTTCATGGATTAGTACATACAAAAAGAAATCTACCTGAGTATGTGAAAAATTGTGATATCCACAAATATTCTACGAGGCAGAATGAACATCTGCACGTTTTATATGCGCATACAAAAAATGCAGGTGCTGGCCCAAATTTTATGGGCCTTCAACTTTATAATAAACTCCCAGAGAAATGAGATAAAGGCCCTTAAAAGTGTGGCTGCATTTAAAGTCAATCTACTGAGGTTCTTAAAATTAAAAATGGTTTATTCAATTGCTGAATTTCTTGATAATGCGTGATATGTGTCTTGTATCCACAAATGTATTTTGTCACTTTCCCCTGATGTGTCTTGTATCAAGTGTAACATTTGTAGCTACTTGATCGCTGGACAAATAAAATGTATTATTATTATTGTTACCACCATACAGTTCCAATGTGGCACTGCGATTCCCAATCAATGCCTTCCAGGAAGCTCTAACTGGCAGAGCATTGGTGTGTCGGTGGACTAGGGCGTTATATTGAAGATTTTCAGTAACTTGTACTTTGATCTGCAGTACATTTTTTCCCCCACATTTATTCCAATAAGTTTTAGGACAGACCCCTTAACACAAATTTGGTAGTCTATGAGCCCCAGTATTTTTTGGTCACTTTAAATGAGTGGACTTAACTTTGATATGCCGATACATTTAGCAAGTAACAGTTTAGGCTCTGGAAATAATTATGAATAAATTTTTATAACTGCTCCGTAAAGGGATGATCAACCAAGTGCGAGAGGAGGCTCCGATCGACAGGATTTATGCTCTTCTCATTTTGGATGTCCGCATGATCGAAGGGAGCAGTGCAGACAGATGGTGGCCAGGCACCACAGGCTATCTACATGTGCTGAAGAGGATGAAGAAGAACTCATTGACGATGATGACATTCTTGATGATGTTAGCGAGGTTGTGGAAGATTGCAGAAATTTCCCTGAACCTGTGTCTTCCGTAAACATTGTTAGCAGTGATGAAAATGATACAGCTCAAACGCTTCGTCATGTGGTTTTGCTGATTCTCCTGTCATGCTCCATGTTTGTGGTAGGTGTGAAATTATTTTCATCTCAACACTTTAAATACTCTGTGGAAAGTCATCAGTTTGACAATGGAAATATTTCATTGATATTATTTATGCTGATAAGGATTAGCTGTATAATCTATAACTATAAAATTGGGAAGACTACGGAAATTGATGCTGATACCATTTAGGCAACTCCCAACTTGAAAAAAAATAGCCAAAGGGGTATTTAAAAAATTCATTTGTTATGAAATAGAAATTTCAATTAATTGAACAATAACTGAATTTTATATGTAAAAGGGTGATGTGTATGCCATAAGGAGAAGTAGAATCATTTTTGAATATCCATGTTAAAAAATACAAGTAGTTTTGTGCATTGAAAGGTGGCATGTTGAAAATTTGAAAAATTAGAATTTTAATCAATTTCAAATATGAAGGTGACTTTCTTGTGTAAATGAATGTTGCGGATTATTATGTCACTCAGTATTTATCTCAAATTACAGTGAAACAAATAATTCTCTAAAAATGCCGTGGCAATAATCAGTTGTCATTATTTTGAAGCAGATAAATATGACTTCATGAGAGTAAACACAAACATGGAGTTTGAGCATAGGCAATAACCCCAGTGACCCTACGTCATAATGCCACTTCACTCCTTCATGCTATGAGGGACTACTGCTTAAACATCATATTATTTAAGGAGTAGATACCTTCTTCAGGGGGAAATGAAAAAGATGTGCAACCTAATAAAATACTGTTTGCAGTGTAATTATCTGATATAGATGGAGTGGTGTTTCATATTCTTAGCTGGGAAAATTGAGTCTATCAGTAGTTTCAAAATGATATAATTGAATTTGTCATTTGTATCTCGTAAGTTGGCATTGAGTCGCAATTTCTGCACAATAATTGCATTTTTTGAGGTGTTGGTTTTTTTCAAGGGTCTCTCGGTGAGCATATGGACATTAGTGATGGAGAAAACATCTGGGATATACGTTGAACTGTCATTTCTTGATGCAAGTCTAAACTTTGGCCAAAGTATATTCGTCTTTGCTGCCTTTGGGCTTGACAGTCATATTGTGGTCACACCATTCCTGAAAAGGTAATGTACCAATAATATTTTCTATGTAGTTTCATCACAAACATGTAAATTTTTGCTGCTGGAATAAATTTTCATTCAGTTGACATTGGGTCTTATATGGAGTCGGAATGATTTTTGGGGTTTATGACCCCTGGCCAAATATTAGTCTTCTATGAAATTTCACTAGGGCACTAGATTGCAATGAAATTTCCTAGAAGTTGAAATGCATGACACTCAAACCTACCTGCATTTTTCTATATTAAGTGAAGGTGGTAGAAAATACTTGAGACAGTGTCAGTTACTCAGTTGTCAGCATCAAGCATGGTGTAATTGTGGCCTTAAATATTCCAAATTTCCACTGAAAATATTTTAAAGCTATTTTATATTGATTGACGTGGTGCACTATTATTCAATGAATAGAGGCTATCATTGGTAAGACGTTGCGATCAGTAGGATGAACTTACATTCAAATACTTGCCAATAGTTCGGTCCACATGGCGTGTGAGTGAGGCCTCCTACCTTACATGTGAGAATCATATTTGGTGGTCAGTAATTTTGTTCAATACAAATAGTCACTCTGTTCCTATTTGCATTGAAATAATGTTGATGTTGGACTCTACATGGCAAGCGTATACGTATAACTAGTGATGCTATGGCTTCTCTTTACTCCCAAGTTTTCCTTGAAATTGTGTGAATGGGCTGAAATATTTGGATCAATAGGTGAACACTTGAACAATATCATCATTAAATACTGAAAGAAAGTGAGTTATAATTTAAGTTAATGGTGGACATTATTTTGAATATTGAAAAATTAAAAAACCCAGCTCAAATCATGCTACGCTACTGGAAGAAGACTTGATTCATATTTAAGATTTCAAGAACCTAGAGCTAAAGCAGAAGTTAGATATAACGCCAAAGAGCTTCAATAAGTTAGCAATACAACCAAAAACCTTCACCAACCCCTTAAACAAACTACCAAGGGGTCAGGTATGATCCTTTCCAAAATGAACCTTGTATAATTCTTTCTCTCTAGTTAATATTTAATCTGAAACATTATAAGTATGCATTAATGGCAGCTGAGTCCTGAATCACATTATTCAGGAGATGTCTAAGTCTTCATTAAGTACAAATTGAACCTATCAAATGCATTTCATGTCACTTCAACCCCAGGCATTATTTGCCACAAAGTTTGGTGAAGTGACAGCATTGTAATCCATAGACAATTGGTCAGTCTTGCAAATACTGACAGGCAAGGCTAGTAACAAATGGAATTAATAAAGGTAGAATTGAAATTCATATAACATATCATATAACTGTGTGCGTTCAAAGGCACTGGCACAAGGAAGCTCTATTAAGCGTTTTGCATCCAGGGTAGATGGGTTGATTGATGTTTTGTTCCTGGCCTAAGGGAGAGATGTGTACCAGACTTGCTGGAGCATTATCAAAAATAATTTTTGTTCACGCTACCATTTTCATTTTATCAGCTTTTACAGTTGCCCTTCTTGCCTTTTCTGTTTCGGGTCTTGAATCCTTTTTTATCCAAGCCCTACAGGATATGCGCTCTCTGGGTCTCAGATCAAACTGGAAACATTTCTCCCAGTGTTTATTCTTGCTAGGATTGTAAGGGTGATTCTCTTCTTCATCAGACTAATTTGAAGGTATCGCAATGGGATCATCAACATCTTGGTTGTCCCCCGACAAGCCTTGAAGAATCCAAGTTTTTTTTTTGAGGAGTTAAGCTATGCTGAAGAGCCACGGAAAATGCAACTAAGTTTTTGAAAGAGGTTTATAGAGCATCCTACCATCCCAAAAACTCATGGTGTGGGAAGGCATCTGATTCATATTGAATACAATGTCTCCAGCTGATAATTAGCCATGGCTGGGGTAAGTGGGTGCCATTACTCAGAGGTGTGGAAAGTCAGCATTTTTCCTAGCGCAAAGAATATTGTTTAGTTCTTGCCTTTGAAAGACCATTTTTTGCATGAATAATCTGAACGGTTGCTTAGGATACCCATTGAAAACATCTGATAATCATTGCATCTCTCGATACGAATTATTTTATTTAATGAAAAGTGTCCTTGATACAAAATATATTGACAATTACTGATGGAGAAAGCATCTCAATACTTAAATATCTATTACATTCATTTGGATGGCATCCAACTCAAGTTGACTCAGGGGAAGCCAGCGTTCTGAAATTCAACCGGTATTATGGGAAGAGTCAACCCCAGCTGTACTCTTGTTAATGGGTAAAGAATGGGTGAGGGAAATTAGAGAAGATATGTGCAGTAAATCAATTAAAAAATAACTGAAATTAAAAATAAAATAAACATAATAAAAATACTAAAAATAAAGAAATAGATAATGCAAATGGTTAGAACCAAAATATGTCTGGCTCAGGTTTACGAGCATTGACCAGGGTTGATCAGGGTTTATGCATTGACCCTGGCCCTTGTCAAACACTCAGCCGTCTGGGGCTAATGAGAGAGTTATCTCTGTGCCAGCTGCCCGCTCGTCGCACGTGATGAAGTGAAATAAATGCAAATTAATCACGTACTCTCTAGCTTGGAAATACTAAATAGCATTGATCCTTGCCAGTTGCAGGCACTCACCCTCAACCAGGGCTTTCGAGAAATTTCCCTCTGGGCTTGGTGGCCCGTCAGTCACTCACTTGCTTGATATGTGAAGATGCCTTAACCCTTGTAAAACTCACTCACTCGCTCACAGGTGTACCGTGGAATCTCTTCCGGCGTTATTACTGTGACTCGCACTTTGTGGGAAGGTAAGGAAAGTGCCCAGAAGCTGACATAGTGTTGCAACTGCAAAGCAGTCCTCTTCAGAGAAGGAATCAATAGTATTTTTATTATTTTTATTTTACTTTTAATTTCAGTTTTTTTAATTGATTTGCTGCACATATATTCTCTAATTTCCATCACCCATTTTTTGCCCATTTGTAAGAGTACGGCTGGGGTTGACTCTTCCCATAATATTCACACGGCCATAGTTACTGTTCGCTTGATACAATTCAACCGGTGTTTGAGACTAGGTGTTTTGTGGTGCATAGTAGTTATCAAATAATGTTATGCATTGTGAAACAGAAGTGAGTGGACTAGTCTCATGGTGTCATTAATATCTCTGCTATGTCTTCCAGGTGGCATAAATGGTGGTATGGAGAGGAGGCACCGAGTCAAAAAAATTGGAATGAATTAAGCGAAGAGACCAAAGAAGTGTGCAAGCGGTTTTTCAGGCACCATCTTGCTAATTGTCGTCGTGATATTAAGAAGCAAAGAAGGTAAAAAATCTTTACTACATATTATAATCTGTGAATGATCAAAAACTATCTACAGTAGCGTACTTCTGGTTTAATGATACAATTGTTGAATTGAAACTATTTTTCCATGTCAGAATTAAGTTCATTCAAATTCACCTGTAACCACATTAGCAGCAGCAGTTGCAATGTATTTTCAATTCATTTGTTTTGCTATCCAATATTGCATTTTTGTTTGCATTGTTATATTCTTTTGCTTGCTCATTCTGTCGTCATTGTAAAGTCAGTGACACTAGATGAAGATTGGATATAGACTCGAGAGGCTGCATCGAAATCCCAAGGGTTGGGGCACCATAGAATTGAAATTGATGTGAGTTAAGAAATGGATGAGGAGAATATTATTCTGCGCAAAAGACTTACAACTCTTGAAAATTGCTTGGGTAGAGCAACTTTGCCCTGCAATATCCCTCTTATTCAGTCGGGGGCAGGTATAAATTCTATTCTCTTGAATTTTGTGGTGTCTTGGGTCAGCAGGCTCATATTTGAAGGAGGGACAAGGGTTTCTTACGAATTGGATGAAGTAGCAGATATTGACAGGTTCCGAGGACAGTATAGACTTGCTTGTGCTATTTCCTCTTGGAGAAGTTTGATAATTTTCTACTTTTCTCAATATTACCATTTCACATACTTCTTTCTCCTGGGTCATTGTCTCCCAATTGCCTCACCATTATCACCCCACACAATACACCAGTACCTTACATCACAGTTCATATGGGGGGATAATCACTACTTTGCAGTTGCATCAGACTCTTACAGGTAACGGATAGGATATTACTAGTAGAGATAAAAGCAGAACCGACAAACTTGGTTATTATTCAGGTATACGTGCCACCAAGCAACCATAAGGAAGAAGAGAACGATAGGATATACGATCAGTTAAGAGGACAGAATCGCGTGTGTTCCTGCTGGGAAACATTTGATAGCGATGGGGGATTGGAATGCCACGTTAGGCAAAGGAAGAGATGGTGATGAGGTGAGGGACTGCGGTTTAGGCACGAGGATTGACCGCGGGGAGAAAGCAGTTGAGTTCTGCAGGAGACAGGGATTATTCATCACCAACACTTGGTTTAGACACAACAAAAGACGCAGGTATGCATGGAAAATGCCAGGTGACTCGGAGAGGTATCAGCTAGATTATATCCTGGTTAGACACAGGTTTAGGAACAGTGTGATAAATTCACACTGCTTCCCGGGGGCGGATGCGGACCACAATTTAGTTGTTATGAAATGTAGCGTACGTTTCAAAAAGATAAGGCAGGGGCGGCGAGTTAGAAAATGGAATGTAGAAGCATTAAATGGATTGAAAAGAAAGAAGTACCAACAGGTGGTAGAGGAAATCATGGAGGATGGATAAAAGCTGACTACTATCAAAGTAAAATGGGAAAGATCAAGAAAGGGTTATCGAAAGCCGTAAAAGACACTATTGGAACTGTTAACGCGAAAAGGACTAGGAAACCATGGATCACCGATGAGATGATTACAAAGATGGATGAGAGGAGAAAATGGAAGAATGTAAATACAGAGTTAGGCAAAATAAAGTACAAAGAGTTAAACAATAAATTGAGGTGGGCAATAAATAAAGCAAAAGAAGCATGGTGAAAGATGCAATGGAAGGATATGGAAAGTTTGCTGAGGAAGTATGAAATTGGTATGCTATACAGCAAAGTTAAATCACTATCAGGCAGTGAGAAGGGAAGATCTATTCTAACAGTAAGAGATAAAGTGGGTAAGATAATAGTTGACACAGGAAAGATCCAAGAGAGATGAAAGGAATTTATAGAAGAACTGTATGGTAAAGAAATTAGACCAACTAAGTTAGACAAAGAAAAAGAACATGACGTAGGGTAAGATAATAGTTGACACAGGAAAGATCCAAGAGAGATGAAAGGAATTTATAGAAGAACTGTATAGTAAAGAAATTAGACCAACTAAGTTAGACAAAGAAAAGGAATATGACGTAGAGGAAGATAGCTTAGGTCCAGGCATGCTCGACAACGAGATAGAAAGGGCATTAATGAAATGGAACTAAATATGACCGTGGGGCTGGATAACTTTCCTTTGGAAATACTGAAATGTTTAGGAAAATGTGGGAGGAAGAGGCTATATGGGCTGATTCAGAGTATCTATGAAGGAGTCTGGCCAGAAGACTTTGTGAGATCAGTTTTAGTTCCTATTCCGAAAAAGGTAGAGGCTACATCATGTGAGGACTACAGGACAATAAGTTTGATATCCCATGCAGCTAAAATTGTTCTCAGGATCATGAACAAAAGGATAGGGAATAGGGCAAATGATTACTTAGGGGATGATCAGTTTGGGTTTAGGAAGGGGAGAGGTACGCGTGATGCCATTGCAGTAATGAGATTATTGATCGAGAGGAATATAGAATACAACCAGGAGGCATTTGCCTGTTTTGTAGATTTCGATAAAGTGTTTGATAGAGTGAAATGGGAAAAAACTAATGTTAATATTGAAGAAAACAGGAATAGATTGGAGGGAAAGGAGGCTAAAAAATGCTTAAAAAAATTATAAAAAAATTTGATGTAAACTATTTTCTATTCTTTTTAGAATGATTACCTGGCCCAAACTTACAAATCCTCCTTTGATTTGCAACGCATAATTAAAATATATTTGGACTGAGAACATTGTCCTTCTCAAAAAAGTAAAGTCATTACATGTCCATAAATTAACCTTTTGGAGGTAAAAGGTGAGGTGTTCCCCTCAAGCTTCCCAAAATGTAAAACACTGTTCACTAGTCTCGAAGTCAATATAAAAACACTACACATACTAGTATGTAGACCTATAATACCTTACTTCATCAATTTAAAATTGGAATAAAGTTTTTATAAACATGCACCAGGGATAGCATGAATATTCATCAAAATACAGCATAGGATATGAGGATAGTGCTTGTCTTTTCCTTCAGCCAGGCCCATCCTCACACAAGCATAGAGAATTTGAATGTCTAGGCAAATCTTTGAAAACCTTGTTGAAACGCAGCATAGCCTATGATACCATGACGTCTGTTCAATAGCTCAGTGTGAATTCTTTGTAGCTTACTGAAGAAATTGGGTCCCACTTCAATGATTCCATATCACCCCACTTACAGTAAAAAAAGTCACCTCTCAGGGCTACGTAATCAGGTGGCCCGTGATTGTTACAGGTGTACTTCTGGCTAGGGTTCATAAACTGTGATTAGACCTAAAGAATACAACTACAGCCTTCAGGCTGTGTTTGACTGGCATAAATGCGATGGATAGATTTAAGTACTTGAGTTTTTGGATGGTATGACATTGAGCATTACACAATGTAAATTTGTCACCTCATCTCTTCCTGAAATTGTCCAATGCACCTCTTTGAACTGTAGGTACTGCTCATGGCTTCCGATCAGCTGATTTCTTTCAACAAATATAAAAACATTTTTTCATCAGGGCATTGTTCAAAAGAAGGTCATGATTCCCTGAAGATGATATTTGGTTGCAAACTTTATATAAGTTTATGAAGTAGGAGTTTTGCATATTGTCATGTTCACTTGGGGGCCCTCCAGCAGCAAGAAGTCAGCCGTGAGGTAGCGACTTTGGCAGGATTTGGATGTGGAGCTTCATGAATGAGGACCCTCCTAATGACAGACATGACAGAGAAAATCACTGCAAACTGCAGCTACCGTAGGAAGGTCATGCCATTCAGCGATACAGGGTGAGCACCGCAAACACTAGCATAAATATGTTGGAAATCCATGCATTAGTCACTGCTCTGGATGCTCAGCGGCTCTTGCTCTTCGGGTGAAAGGTTGGAATCTAGCCTTGGCCATGGACGCAGTTGACTTAGAAAGCCTAGGGTTCAGGCTGTGGTGTGAAAAGGCCGTGCCATCAGAGCACCTGGAAGCTCTTACCCATGCTGACTTATTGGTTGAGCATTGGCTTCTTAAAAAAATGGGAAAAAAGAGCATAGCTACTCTTAAGTTATTAAATGTTCCTGGGGAAAAATGGGCCGTTTCTTTTATTAACATCTGTCAGAACTTGTTTGAATAAAAGTCCAAGTCCATTGCCCACTATTGTGGTGGAATTTTCACTGATTTTAATGCATTTATTTATTTATTTATTTGCCTGAGGATCTGGGTACATTCATGTTCCAAGATATACGGCACGTCAAAGATCTTAACATAAAATACAACACATTGTTACATATTCAGAAACTCATCAATAGTGTAGAATAAGTGTAGCATGAAAAAGTCCCTCACTTTGAATTTAAAGGTGGACATTTTTTCCATGCTCTTGATAACCAGAGGAAGGTTATTATACAATAAGAGTCCCATGTTGTGGGGGGAAAAGTAAGACTTGCAAGTTCTGATGAAGTTCACATGTAGATGACTGCAGGTCCTGGTGTAATGATTGTGAATGCTATTGTTAGTGGTATATAATTAGACATGGCATTTAGCATAAACAATAGCACTTAGCATATACACACAGGGAAGAGGGAGAATACAAAGTTTTTTGAAAAGGGGGCGACATGGAGAGCTCTGAGGGGTGCATTGCACATTAGTCTTAGTATCCTCTCTTGGATTAACATCACTCACTGCAATTGCTGCTTCCTGCATGTCGAGATTCTGTAATCTCTTGATTGCAATGTCACCCTGGAGCAAACAACTCAATATGTATTGACCTTGCTGAACATTGATAAATAATGCCACCAATTGAGGTATTCATAGTGTGATTGGCAAAGTGTGTGATTGGCAAAGTCGATTTAACTTGATTAAATGCTACACATTGTATCCTTTGATCTGTATATCTTCACATTCCTGTTTCTTTGACCAAGTGCGATGAATCAGGCCAAAATGTAATTTAGGTCGTGGAGACGAGGGAAATGCTGGGCTTTAGATTTATAAAGCTGATCTGATAATTTTTTATTTGATAAACGTGGGATTTTCAGGGTGGAAGAAGGATCCCAGACTCAGAATAATTCGAACTTTTGATATTACCAAATGAGATAGGAAAAAAGGCTTCGAGGATGAGATGAAACTTTCAATTGATAATAAGAAGTTTATCCATGTTAGACAAAGGCGGTACTAACCGGAGTGACTTTTACTTAAACCAGGTCAACTGGGACCAGCAGTGTGGTGAGTGTTGCTGGAGTAGGCGAAAGGCCAGAAATCGGTTGTGGTCGGTTCAAAGGTAGTGACCTGGTGGGATGGCTGCTCGAGGTTGGGCTGGTTCACGACAGAGCAGAAGGGACCAACTACGGGAAGCACCTCCTGGAAGGAGGTGTCATCCGTCATGTTGCTGGCAGGCACAATTTCCACGATAAGCCCTATGTCTATCACTTCACCTGTGCATCTCATCCGTATCTTAGAGCTGACTGTGATTCACAAACTGAAAATTAAGATTGTAATACCTCATAATGGCTGTGTTATTATGCTATCATTGTCTATGTGATATCATTTGTGAAAATACTGATCATATTTTGGTAGAGAATTAAAAAAAAACGTTATTTATATTTTAATCAACTTTTTAAAATAAATATATATATGTGTATATTATTTTTAAGTTTTGATGGGAAAGTTTTAATTTTGTTACCTTGTGAAGGGGGGGAATAATTTCCTTTGGTGGTAAAATTTTCTCTAATGGTGGCAGTAATGTCATCATTGGATGATAGCACAATTGTCAGTTGGAATTATTAATGCATAGATTTTATTTGTATGTGATGCTTAGTGTATGGCTTTGATCCAAGGTGAATGTCAATGAGTATTATGCCCTTGCAGAAAAATGAATGTACATATAATGGGATTTTAGATGCTGGACCTGCGAGGGGTTTTGAATTTCTTTAGATTGAAAAATTTTTTAAATTTGGTAATTTTATTCCCAAGTTTAATTTATCGATTATTATGGTGACACTTGGTAAATGTGTCTTGCAATATTTACTTGAATGTTTAAAGTGTATATATCAACCATAGTACAATTTGAAGAGAGTAAATCTCTTGACTGTTATCTACAGTACAGTGTGAAATCTCAACACCATTAATTTTGATGAGCAGAATATTTTGCAAACTAAAGCACTGTTCCTGAGACTTGATATTTCTTAAGACAAAGGTTTCAAATACTTTTAACTCAGTGTATCACTATATACCTTGGTGTCATGCTTATTTTTATTTATGTCGTGGGTGAAGGGTATTTCAGTGGAATATTGTTATGTTTTGCGATAACTTGTGACATACTGTTCAAGTTTGTTGTGGATAATGTTTACGAGGACTGTAAAAGCAAACTTATTTCATTTTGATTGAGTGATTGCTGAACTGTGCTTGCCTTGGAAATTAATCTTAATTTGATGTGATTGAATGCACCCGTGTACTTTTAACTTGTTCCTAAATACATGTGAATATGCTTCTAAGGTGAAACATTATAAATTATCGTGACCCTTCAAAAATATTTTTTGTGTCATTTTTGATTACTGATATTGGAAATAGTCTGCAACATTGGAATATTCTCAGTATTTAGTTTTTTCATTCATTCATTTAGGATTGAAAAATACAATATGAAACTGGTGCAGTATTTTTTTAGATCTAGATTGAATTTAATGGTAGTAGTTGAATGGGTTTATTATGAATGGTGTATAATTAGAACCTTACTATAGGCTTCACTAGAACTTCAATCTTTTTAGCCTGATTATAATAATTTATTTTTATGATATGGCATTCATTCCAATGACTAGCTGAATGTATTTTACACGGATTTGTGTGGAAATCACTGTAATATCATGTCTGCTTTTGATGTGGCTGCCATTGAGGACATTTATATTCTGATTTTTGCGTTAGGAAAATGATACTCTGTTGGTGAGCCTTTCCAGCTTTGGTCGGAGATATATCCGCAGCATAAATATTTTGTGTTACTCTAATTACTAATTAATGAGTGACAAATTTTTCCGTGTAAGATTTGGTGTTTATAAAATGCTTGGCAAAAAGTCATTGCCTCTTAATTTATTAAAAGGCCCACTAAGATCAAAAAACATTTCATTGGTATTAATGAATCAGTTTAGTAAGCTCAAGTTAGTTGCTGGAAATTAAATTCTTAATGGAACTGTTTTTCAATGAATAAAAAATAATTCAGTATGAGGACTTCAGGATTTTGACTCTGGAGCTTCCCTACAAGAGTTTGTGTGTGGTTTGAAGATGATTCCTGTCAAACTTGTCAAAAGTTCTTTTCCATGGCCAGTTCCAAGCAAGTAATAACTGCAAGTAGCAATGTATTGAGTTGTTATGGTATTGAACTAAATAGTAATACTTATTTTATGCCAAAACTGGTCGTATTAACCCTGAATGTCTTTTTCTGCTGCATTCTCTTTACTCTGAAAGATTTGTACTTTATTTCTCAGGAATTGTTGTAGGCATTTCTGTAAATATATCTGTATTCAAAAGGTTTTTGAAACTATCCTTAGATTTTCAAAATCTTCTCCTCTTTTATTTTGTTTGAGATGAATTTGTGCCTGTATATTGACCTTTGCATGATGCACCTTTTTTGGTGTTTTTGGCGGTATCTCTGTGCAGATTCTAATATATAAAATATATTGTGTCATTGAAATGTTGTCTCTGTTCACACCAAATTAAAAAAGCAAATGTGCAATAGAGCCTTGTTTTTCATTTGGACTAATTAAAAAATGTTATTTAACTTTTCAAATGGAGCTTGTGGGTGTGGGTGGTGGGTTTAGAGACCCTGCTAGAGAGAAGCAGATTCAGTGAGCTACACTTTGCCATAGGGTTGTGGAAGAGGAACTTTACCATATCTTAATTGCCAATTTCCACAATTTCCATAGAAAATTTCATTGGTTCTCTCTGTAACCAATATTTTTCATTTTTTTGAAAATTCAAATCTAAGATTGTTTTTTAAGTTTGTAAATTTCTGGAGTTAAGTGCTCACTCATGTATTTTTCGTATAGATTATGATCTTCAGTATTCATGTGTGCCTGCTCATGCAAATAATCTTATTCTATCCCAGGCTGGTAGCCTTATGCTTTTCACTTCATTTTTGTATTATTTGCGTAATACTCTGTTGTACATTATATCCTAAAGTGGTTGACATTCATGAAAATTAAATTGATAAAAAAGTCAATACTCAATGACTAAGAGTTAAGTTTATACCAACCTAATCATCCAATGTCTCTCCAAAAATGGAATTTGCATTGCATGAAAAGTTACCAAAAGAAGTAAGTACCTACTTGTGAACATGTTTGCTGTGCCTTTAGGAACTGATGTAAAAGCTGAGTGGTGAGATGGGAAAACAGGAGATGCCTATTACAACAGACCATGTTCTCCATTTATTCCTCCCCTGGCAAGGCAAGCTGATCAACGCTACAGCATGTCCAAGAGACCTGGAGTGGAGGATTTTAATTTACTGAAATGGCCTGCAAAAGGTATTTTGCACCAATGGCTCTGGGTTCCCCAAAATTTAGTTTCAGCCCATCAATTGAATACATTTCTTTTGTATGTAAATAGACAATAAATAAATGTACTGTACCCACACAGATGCCCGCAAGTCTGATAGTCAAACGGAGACATCCTGAGGCTGTCCGAAATATTCCAGTGGATGTTTCCTGGATTCTTGCCTCCAAATCTTATGTTATGCAATTGGATACTCCATTGATTATCCGTTGTGGATTCTTATCAGGCAATCACTCATGGGTCAGAGTGGGCACTCCTATAATGTGAATCGTATGCATTATGGGTTTTTGGGGTAAGGAAAATACATGAAGAAATTTAAATTACTTAATTGGTCTATCAATAAAAAAATTACAAAGCTATCACGTAGTGCATCAGCAGCTAGTGAAATAGCTAGTTTTGACTAGTGTGAAACAATTTTAAAGCTGTTGCAAATAAGCAGTAATATTCAAGGTATACATTCAATTGAAAAACATGTTTGGCTGGTATAACTAAATAATTATGATCAATTCTCAATAGGATTTCCTTGAAGAAATTAATCAAACAATATCACTTGATTATCGGGAGAACTTATGAAATAACATTGAAAGGAAGTTGCACATGATCTGCTCAGGTACAGTTTATTAGAGTTTACTATTTTTGTGTCATCTAAACAAAATTGATAGTAAATGGCAAGAGCATTTTGAAAATATTCTTGTTCTTCTGAAAGCACATTTCCTTAAACAAGTGAAGTGAAAATATTTTGGCAAGTTAAAATATTGGGCATGAGAAGTAATGGTTCCTAGTTCAATAGACTGAAGACATTTTCGTTACAGATATCTTTTGCAAGCCTTTATCTAAGCATCCCTTGGAGTGTATTCACATTTGAATAGTTGCATATGGATTATATTTGACAACAGAATACACTCAAATAACTAAGGAAAAATATTTGTTCGGTAATGAAAACTGTATATAAAATGACATACTTGAAGGGGAAATACCAAGATCAGCAGATTACATTAATAATAAATAATCCCTAAATCGGGGAGAAATTTAAGAAATGAATGATCATAAATCTTTGTGAAAGCTCTGCTATAAAATTGGCTTAGTGGATGAAATCTGGATCATAAAGTGTGGATACAAATCATAAGAAAAATAAACCTAAAAATAATGATATTAAAAAAAATATCTCTTGCAAGATACATTCATTGGACTCCAATCAATGGAATCCAATCAAACCGTCAGGATTACCGCAAATAAAAGACGTATCACTTCATTTGCGTGTATATTTTGCATAAATAGCACCTCACGGCATTCCCTTATTTATTCTTGATGCACTCTAGCAATTAGTAGTAGTAGAAAACATGGGTATGCAAATATGTGTGTTGCATGCAAAAAAGTATATTTAGGAAAGACAGGAGGATAATTTGGTTACTTATCCTGATGGTTGTGTTGTTCGACGTTGAAATAAGAGAAATGAGAAGACGACACGCCTTTTTTAATGTTTATGGGAAGTATCTTACGACATATTTCGAAAGGATTAAATCTATTATGTATAATTTGAATAAATCCTAAAAGATCTGCTTACCTAGAAAACCTCATTCAGTGATTCTTTTGCAACGTAAAATCCACGTTCATGAATAATCACGTATGTAAATGCCCACGTGCAGTGGAAAAACTTTCAAACTCTACGCGGTTAACCGCTGCGCCGTCCCATTGGTCAATATCAAAATTGAACGTGATTAGTTGGTCAGATAGAAAGCGGTTCGTACAGTCGGCAATTGAAGCTATCAACAATTATTCCTTATTATCCGTTTTAAAATGTTCGCAAATATCCACTACTTTTGTTAACTTTTGCTGATAAAATATCGACGCGAGTTACTTCCATTTTGCGAGTGCGATTGAGAGTCACTCTCTCAAAACCAGAAGTTCAAGCTCAAATAATATGTGCATAAAATAAACTCCATAGTTCCCTGGGACAAAAGTGAAAAAATGTGTAGTAGTGAAGGTTGTTTCAACCCAATTATGGTGATAAATAAAAAATCATCAAGTGATATATAAGTGCAATCACTTTTTGCTGAGTTGCTGTCGCAGCGTAATCGTGGACTTAATTAAAAATATTTTTTGGAAATTATATATATATATATGTATATATAATTATTATTAGGTAATCTACCGGTTAAGGTAGGTTTTTGGATGGACATAATTACTAATTAAATAAGTTGTGACCCCTAACAAAACGCAACATCCTCCTCTACATCAGGTCCCTCTTCATCTCTGAGTACTTTCTTCCTCCCGTCATCCCGTCCAACATCCCTATCCTGTTCCTTCCCTTTCCTCGTTTGCCTACCATTCTCCCCTCAATCACAGTCTTCAACATCCCACTGCCGGTCAATACCCCCTTCATCCACTTTTCCTGCCTCCACAGGATTTCTCCCAACAAACCCCTCTCTTCGCCCACCATACCAAGTACTTCCTCGTTTGTTTTCTTCTCTGTCCATTTCACCTTCTCCATTCTTCTCCACACCCACATTTCAAAAGCCTCCAGTCTACGTCTATCCTCCTGCTTCAATGACCACGTTTCCGCGCCGTACATAGCTGCGCTCCATATCAAAGTTTTTACGAGACTTTTCTTAACATCCTTACTCAACGTTCCTATCATCAACTCCCTCCTCCTTGTGAAAGCCTCCTTGCGTAGCGCAACTCTTCTCCTTACGTCCCTACTTCTTTGACCGTGTTGGTCCAAGACACTTCCCAGATACGTAAACTGTTCTACCTGCTCTAGTTTTTGCCCTCCTATTTTAATGTTAGAAAATCGCATAACCTTTGTTTTATTAATATTGATTTTCATCCCATACCTGTCGCACTGAATTTCCAATTCACTCAGCAGTGCTTGCAACACCTTGGCTGACTGACAAACTAAAGCTTGGTAATCAGCAAACCTAACTGATTTTACGAATTCCCCACCCACTTTCATTCCTACCTCCAGTTCTTCCCATGCCTCTTTGATCATTTCCTCTGCATACAGGTTGAACAGCAACGGTGATAATGGGCAACCCTGCCTTACACCTCTTCCTAACACTGCCCATCCGGACTCCCCGTTCCCCACCCGCACCTGAGCAGTCTGAGACATGTACAGGTTGCGGATTAGCCTCCTTTCCCTCCAATCTATTCCTATTTTCTGCAATATACCCATTAGTTTTTTCCCAATTCACTCTATCAAACGCTTTTTTGAAATCTACGAAACAGGCAAATACCTCCTGGTTATACTCTTTATTCCTCTCAATTAATAATCTCATTACTGCAATGGCATCACGGGTACCTCTCCCCTATCTAAACCCAAACTGATCATCCCCTAAGTAATCATTTGCCCAACTCTCTATCCTTTTGTTTATGATCCTGAGAACAACCTTAGCTGCGTGGGATATCAAACTTATCGTCCTGTAGTCCTCACATGATGTAGCCTTTACCTTTTTCGGAATACGAACTAAAAATGATCTCACCAAGTCTTCCGGCCAGATTCCTTCCTCATCCATTCTACGAATCAGCCCATATAGTTTCTTCCTCCCACATTTTCCTAAACATTTCAATAGTTCCGCGGGAATGTTATCCACCCCACGGCCTTATTTAGTTTCATCTCTCTTAATGCCCTTTCTATCTCATTGTCTACTATGCCTGGACCTAAGCTGTATTCCTCTACGTCATATTCTTTTTCAATGTCTAACTTTGTTGGTCTAAGTTCTTTACTATACAGTTTTTCTATATACTCCTTCCAACTCTCTTGAATCTTTCCTGTATCAACTATTACCTTATTCGCCTTATCTCTAACTGTTAGCATAGATCTACCTTTCTTACTTCCCGATAAAAATTTTACTTTACTGTACAGCGCACCGATTTCTCCCTTCCTCTGCAGACTTTTCATATCTTCGCACTGCGCCTTCCACCATGCTTCTTTGGCGTTATTTGTTGCCCGCCTCAATTTATTGTTTAATTCTTTGTACTTCATTTTGCCTATCTCTGTATTTGCATTCTTCCGTTTTCTCCTCTCATCCATCTTTGTAATCATCTCATCCGTGATCCATGATTTCCTAGTCCTTTTAGCATTAACGGTTCCAATAGTGTCCTTTGCGGCTTTAGACAACCCTTTCTTGATACTTTCCCATTTTTCTTCGATAGTACTTAGCTCTTTACCATTCTCCATGATTTCCTCTACCGCCTGTTTGTACTCCTTCCTTTTCAATCCATTTAATGCTTCTACATTCCATTTTCTAACTCGCCGCCCCTGCCTTATCTTTTTGAAACGGACGGTACATTTCATAACAACTAAATTGTGGTCAGAGTCCGCATCTGATCCCGGGAAGCTGTGCGATTTATCACACTTCCTAAACCTGTGTCTAACCATAATATAATCTAGCTGATACCTTTCTGAGCCACCTGGCATTTTCCATGTATACCTGTGTCATTTGTTGTGTCTAAACCAAGTGTTGGTGATGAATAATCCCTGTCTCCTGCAGAACTCAAATGCTTTCTCCCCGCGGTCTTTCCTCGTGCCTAAACCGCAGTCCCCCACCTCATCACAATCTCTACCTTCACCTGGTGGTTCATTCCAATCCCCCATCACTATCAAATGTTTTCCTGCAGCAACACACTTGATTATGTCCTCTAACTGATCGTTTATCTTATCAACCTCTTCCTCTGACCTGTTCTATGTTGACTATGCTTTGTCCTACCTCTTCTTTAATACTGGCAACCCCTTGTTGGCTCTTGTCCCCACTGCTGTATATTTTTCTATAATTTTCACTCCAATTATCCGCGCTATCCTTCCAACTCACCTCGTATAGACCTGAAATATCTATTTTTCCCCTTTCCATCTCTGGCTTAATATTCTCCAATTTCCCTGTCCTCATCATTGTCCTAACATTCCATGTTGCTATTCTAACTAACTTGATCTTCTTCTCCTGCGTCCTCTGTCCTGCTTATGTCGGTTTTCCCCTGCAAGGGTTTTGTGGGATGACGACCGCGGAAGCCTTGCCTCCCCTGCTGCCAGGCATGACACAGGGCTGATTGGGCCAAGCCCATAGTTGCCAGAACTTAAAATCTCTGTATTGTCCATCATTTAAATCTTGGGAATGATAATTGCGGTGGTTTCCCGTTGCCTTCCTCGATAATGTTTTTAACGTGACACCATCACTTACTGGCCGCCCCACTGGGGTCAGACGCCATTGCAGCCGCCTCACTGAGGAACAGACGCTGCGTGGACTACCTTTTGTCTGGCTCCAAACCTTCGACCTATCTGGCATGGGTGACCCTACCAGGAGCAATTATTATTACTCCCGCCAGCACAGCTCTAGGGGTCATCGGAACGCACAAGTCCTTCCACCACCTCAAGGTTGTAGTTTGGGAAGGGGATTTACCTATATATACCTATATATAGATATAAATAATTATATGTATTTTAATTTTAATAATGCTATCGGATATGAATTGGATTGCTTTCTATGAAACCTCTAAGCATGCCTCGAAATGATAAGGATGGATTTTTAAGATATCTATATACATGTATATATATATATATATATATATATATATATATATATATATATATATATATATATATATATATATATATATATATATATATATATATATATATATTGTAATTTTGCTAAAATTTTTGAAGGTTATAAATGTGCCTTGGATAGATAAGGATGGATTTCAGAGATATCGACTTGGCAAACAGACAAAGACAACGAATACATGGAAATTAGCTATATAGAATGTTAGAACATTGTTGAAACTGGGTAGAATGATTGAAGTTAGCAATGAAATGCTGAAATATGGCTTGGATGTTAGAGCCCTACAGGAAGTGAAATGGGTAGGAAATGGTAGAATTGATGAGAAGAATTTTACAGTGGACCCAGCCATTCAATTGGATTATATGTAACTGCTTCCATGACTAATGCAAGGATAAGAAACAGTTTGATGAATTTTGAGCCATTAGGGGACAGACTATGTAAAATAACCTTAAAAGGAACATTCCGTAACATCTGTCTCATATCAGCCCTTTCCCCCACCGAAGGAAAAACAAAAGAAGAAAAGCAAGAATTTTATGATAAACTGGATATAGAATGCCAAAAAATAGTAAAATATCACACATTATCATTTTTGCAGATTTTAATGTAAAAATGGGTAAGTACTCACTGCGTTATGTGACAGGTGAAAATGGAAGGCTTCTCTGCCAGCTTGCTCTGTTACTCAACATGGTCATAAAGAGCACATGCTTGGAAATAAAAATATTCACATAAGTACCTGGGAAATGTCTGGAATGGGAATTGTGAATCAAATAGATCGTGTGCTGGTATCCAGGAGACATTCTTCTTCTATATAAGACATAAGGTCTGTACAAGGACCAAATTGTGGTTCTGATCACCATCTAGTGAAAGTAAAGTTTAGAGAACGATTGACCCTCTTGGATAAGCTCAAGAGGTGTAAATGGCATCGTAAAATTTCAAGAGATCCTGTGCAAGCTTCGAGGTATAAAAATGAAATAAGTAGAAAGTTAACAAGGAATGGGGAAGAACAGACAGAGCAATATTGTATGGAATATCAATGTACAAGAATTAAGCAATCTGTTTTATCAACTGCAAACGACATATTAGGTAAAGTGAAAGTAAAAAGGAATGCAGATTGGTTTGATAATGAGTGTAAACTTGCAATAGAGGAAAAGAATAAGAATAGATACAATATGTTACAAAGGGAGACCAGATTAACAAAAGAGAAGTATAGGCAGAGCAGGAAAGAAACTGATAAATCACTGAAAAGAAAGAAAAAAGAGTACTTAAAAAATCAGCTGAAGGCTACAGAAGAGCTAAATAATGCTAATGAAAGCAAAAATTCTACCAAGCAGTAAAATACATGACTAAAGGTTATCAACCAAAAGTGCACTCCTGTGGAAATAAAAATGGTCAAATCGTTGAGGAGGAAAATGAGATACTAGAAAAATGGGCTGAATATATTAATAACCTTTATAATGAGGAATTAACTCCAGGGGTAGAAGAGTACGAACAAACAGCCGAATTGATTAAAAATGGAAGTCAAGATTTAAATAGAGCATTACATCAGCTAATTTGTAGCATTTGGAAGTCGGAAGACAGGATTGATTTGTCCAATATAAAAAAAAATTGACAAATATGATTACAAAAACTATTGGGGTATTACATTACTGAATGTAGCATATAATATTTTCACCAGTCTTCTTCTGAAACGCATAAGCACCCATGTTGAAGACGTACTGGAAGAATATCAGGGTGGCTTCAGAGCTGGTAGAAGTACCATTGACCAGATATTCTCGGTAAGAAAAACAATGGAGAAATATTACGAGTATAATGTTGACTTGCATATACTCTTGATTGACTTCAAACAAGCTTTCGACAGCATGAACAGGAAAGAGATGCTACGTGTGTTGAGAGGTAATGACATTCTAGACAAAGTGATTAGGCTGGTACAATTGACATTACATGAATCACAATGTAAAGTCTTTATTGGGGTAGAGCATTAAATATGACCTCAGGGTTAAGACATGGAGATGCTCTCTCTGCCACTTTATTCAACTTGACCCTACACGATGCAATGAAAGAATTGAATTTAAGAGGGACCATTGTGCATAATAAATCCCACCAAGGATTCGCATATGCAGACGATATAGCACTAATTGCACAAAATGTGAATGACCCCAAGGGAAATTTTTAACATTTAAGAGCAAATACTTGAAAATGTCAGCTTCTTAGAACAAGCGGGACCTGCAAAACATCATAATTGGGAATAATGAGTTTGAGGGTGTCAAGGAGTTTACCTGTCTAGGAGTCAGACTCAACAATGGAAATAAGATATCCACGGAGATCAACCAAAGGGCAATGGAAGGTAACAAAGCATATTTGGTAAATGTAACACTCCTCAAGATATTGGTTGCCATCTACCAATTTTGTACCTTTTGCTGTCCTTTATTGAATTCCTAACTCTCTGCCTCATGAGTATGAAGTCAATTTAAACTGTTTAAGATTTCTAAAGGTCAAATTCATCAGTGTATAGTTCCAAAGTATTAGGTATTATTTGTGAAGTCGTTGTACTAGTTGCATGGTGAACCCCTTGAAGAAGGCAATAGCTGGGGATGAAAGTTATATCATCAGTTTGTCCCCATCAAGCTTAATTTAGTGTAAAAAAGCAACTGGATGTTCATGGGATGGATGTATACCATGACTTCTTCTGAAAGGAGGAGCTGTGGAAGGATCAGTAACAATTGAGGAAGGCAGGGTGCATGGCAGGGATTGAAAGAGATGGAAAGGAATATTGGAGTGAGCGGAGGAGTGTAAAACTAGAGGCATTAGACGTAATGGGTTGCGAAGGAAAGTAATTAGTGAAGGTTTACAAATCCTAAATTGCCTTGCCTAAGGCATTTGTACTCTGCATGAAACTGCAATGTTAAAGAGAGCCCATTACAGTCATCCTGAACACTATTCAGCCCAAGACATCTACCATCTCCTGAAAAATGTTGGAGTTGGATTGGAGGCTGGGGTGGCAATTTCCAGCCCCACCCCCCCTGTGCCTATGCCACTGGTTGTTGTATATGGCACTGTTCCCTGGACCTCTTTTTGGGGTTAACTATAAACATTTCAACATCTGCCAATGGTCGGCGGTAGGCTGCCAACCATGATGACTCTGGGAGCATTCACTTAGAAAGTGTACATTACAGTCTCTTGTCTTCTCTCTCTTGAAAAGGTGAACTATTTCACATTTGAGGTCCACAAAAAATGTGAATTTCCCTTGCAGTTGTTAGAATTGTATTCGTCTGTATTGCTGATTATAATTTTGCAAGTGGTGCATTTCCAATGCACGTGTGACATAGGTGACACCTATACTCAGCAGGAGACTGGCTACCAGAATAGGCCCACGAAATTATTCAAGAGCAGCCCTTGTCTCAAATAAACAATTATATGGGGGCGTGTCAGATGTTTTAGCCATTCATGGGAAACTCCCAGAATCCTGCCAGTCCAGGATGCCTCTGCCAGGATTCACCACGAAATGGCAAGTGATCAATATCAATCCTTGTTTCTGAAAAAAAACAGCCTTTTAATTTTCTTTAGGAGATGCCCTGCCTTCGCCATTGATTCATCCACCGCCGATTATTTTGGAACCCAATAATACTATCTATTGCCTGCTTACACTTGTGTTATACGAGGAAGGACAAATTACTGTGTGCCCAAATGCCTTTCAATCGGACGGTGTACATCAAAATGAAATATTTATTATTTAGCAAAGAGGAAAATGAATTCACATGATATTGAAGAGTTATTTACTGTTCATTCCGAGATTTCCCGGGATTCACTTATCTAAATCCTTGCGAATTGAGAGAGTGATTTTTTGGCGAGCTTCTCAATATCGCCAATGCTTAACCGAAGGTTTGTGGTTTCAAGTCGGTCATGGATGTTGCGATCGTGATTCGAGATGCAAAATAAATAGTGACTGCGGTGTGAATTAACGTCAGCCGTCGATGTTTCCAGCAAGAAACTAATACCAGCACTTCATCCGTTTACCCTCTTACAGGCATCACTTTCGGACAATGTGTGGAGTTTTTTGTCCGTTCAGTTTTCACCGTTCGAGGTCAGGGAGACGAGGGAGTGAAGACCGCAAGTTCCAGCTTGTGTTGAGGATCCGTCATCACTCTTCCAGTTGGAGTTACTTGCGGGACATCTCCGGTGATTCGCATCTGGATGGATGATCTGGGCGTCATGTTACACGCGAATTTTAATGGACGGTTTAATCAAAGGTCACTGAATATAAAGGCAATTCAGATGCATGCATAATCTGAATTATTAAATTAGTAGTTCATGTCTCATTTGAACATACATTCTTACCAAGGAGTGCCCAAAAGAAGTTTCCTTTAATTGATCATATTGAACTCCATATTTATTTTTTCGGGCAACTGCAAACGGAAGTTCGAACGGCATTAGACCTCAACGGGGTGAGCATTTTAAAGTAATGGTGGAATGTATGAACCTTGGAGTGACATTCGTGTGTTACTCTTTGCAAATCGGTCGACATGTGTTTTGATGTCGAGTTCAATGTTCAACTGTGGTTCATCTCACATGTCCCTCATGTGAGATGAAGCAAGGCCTCGCAGTAAGCCGGAGCTCCGGAGGGGTCGCAACCCCCGCAGCACAGCAAGAGCCATTACCCCCACCCCATATGAATCCATCCCTGATATGAAGTGCATTTTGATATTTTAAAATGAGCTGGATCAATATCGCAGTATTTTGAAACCCTCTACTGCTACTCATTCATTAATGAGATTCCTTGTGAGCTACGTTTTATATTTGCATTGCGAATGCCAAAAACCCAAAAAGTTGGCTTTAAGTATTTACAAAGATTATTGCTATACATATCGCTCCAACTCAGAGCAACAACCCAAAACTATTCTTAGAATTGCGGGCCTGTAGATAATCCATAGTGCGTTTTTCGTGTCTGTTTTCGGTTTTACCTTGCGATAGTAACTTTTAACTCTAAATTGAACTTATTCTCCCTGGGTTCAATAATTTCCTACCTATATTAATTGATTAGGTATAGGATACAATTGCATAAAACAAAAATTCGAATTAAATATGTACTGGACTACTCATAGTGGAAGGGGATCATCTTGGAATAAAAAGAATTATTTTCAAGTTCCCCGTAACGTGTCTAATATTTAGTGCAATGCTTTTTTACATTTTCCACCGCAATTCACATGACTAAATCATATCAGATAATTTCGGTTTATATCGTTATCGTCAGTGTGGGTTTTCCCAGTGTTTGGAATTTGGTCTCATAAATGTAGAAAGTGGATATTTTTCAGTTGTAATTGTAATTCTCTTTGAAAATGTTGTTTATCAATCCTGGCGATGCTGATTCAACTGAAAGAATTTGAGTGGGCGGCCCCATGACAACAACATGGGATGGATTTTAAACGCTCTTTGAAATCCATTTATTTGTTCAAATTTGTTGCTTCAGAGTGTTAAATAGTATTTTCTTCATATGATTTAATATTTGCGTGCGAGCTGAAAATTGAAACAACCGCGAGATCGCTTGCGATGAAGTGGAAGGTATGAATTGCATTACGTGCGTTACAAATAATTGCAGAGCTCTCTTCAAGTATACAATGACTTTGCTCGTTTGATTTACCCACTCGTTTCTCTTATCCACTAATCCCACCAATAAGTGACTCAAATGTAAAACACGACGATGCACTCTGAAATGGCGAATAATAGGGCTGTAAGCGATACAATATATTTTGTAAATTAATTAGTTCTTCACTCCATAATTAGTTTATTATCACTAGCTTTAAGCTTGTTCAAATGATTTACTCAATTTATTACTCGTTCTTTCGTGTTCGTAGCTGAATGGTTTATGCTCCGTAAAATGAGGCAAACTCACGCTGGCAGTGAAGTTTGAGTGCCCAAGTACCCTAATTCCCATCAACTCGATGGCGAAGCGTTTTGTTCCCTGGACGTGTGCTCGTTTTAGTTTGCTAAAATGTTATCCTCATTTGAACGGCAATATCGTTTAGGAATACCTCTGTAGCTTGATTGCTGTTTGGCTATTTTGTTTTCTTTCAGCCTTCGGCGATTTAATTGCACGTAGTCTCATTCCCTTCCCTCCTTACACTATTTCATCCTCGTCACGAAATCAATCTGGAATATTACCTTATTCGACTTAGACTACAGCTACTCATAACTTTATCTTTGTCTTCCCATTAATTCGCTCTCTCCTCCCTATTATTTTGTGGAGGAAATTCTCTTTTATGGATATTTTCTCTGAACTCGCGTCATAGAAGCTTCCCAATAATTCTGCTCTAAAGGTTTGTACTTAGCTTCTAAGCTAGCTAGGTTCTTAGTTTGTATTTGTGGCTTCTAACGGCATCCTCGCTGTCCTTAGTTCCTATCCTCTTTCAGTCAAATGTGACCTGTTTCTCCCGTGTTCTTCTGGCCTTAACCCTACATATTCCGTTCATTCAAATAAATTACAAGTGCTCAATATTTTTTTAAAGTTTCGTTTTCATTGACTGCATAACGACCTCCTTTAGATGACCTCTCTGCGTTGCCCACTTTGTTTTGCCTCAGCACCCAAATGTGTGCCAGTCCTGCCATCAGTACGAAAAAGTGATGTACCTAAGATGTATTTCAATTCATCCTTGAATATGCTAGCTTTGATGGATGTCGCCGTCTCTTTAACCCGAAATAACGGCATGGCCCAACTGCAGCCCAATTTTTGTCCCTGTTTTAACGACCATACCTATCCGGTGAGTGTAAAATAATGCTTCTTAGAGATGGACCGTGTAATATTCCTGGAAGTTTCAAGCGGGGAAGATAATGCTAGCTAATGTGCGTAAAGATAGGCGATTGAAAAAAATGCATGTAAAACCCATATTGCGCCATACGGAGAAGGGAAAATGGGACGCAACAGCGTTAACTTTCCATATCGGTTGTCAATACTTAAGTCTGAGGGATTGTAACCTGTGCTCGTCATGCCCTGCTCTCAATAGTAAATAATCGTTCGTCTTTTTAACTGTGCTAAGGCTACAATGTTTATTGGGTCGACTTTTGGACTGACTTTTTTGCTCCTCTCAGGTACCATCTGACCTTGCAAGTTCCGGAACCTGCCTCATTCTTTTTGGTTGCCTTGGTCGGGAGACGATTGCCTGTTTACTGGTGAGAATCCACCAAAATCAATGGCCGTGGAATGTATGTATATTCTACGGTAGTTGAACATGCATCTAATTTTCAAATACTTAAATAATTCAAGCTCGTTTCGCCAATAGTGCGAATGAGATCTGCGAACGTTTTTATTCCAGAGTCATTCAAAATACTATTTAAAAAAATAACTTTTTCTCATTTTAGAGGCATAAGAGGAATCGACGTTGTTTTTCATTTATCGATGGCAAAAGTTATAATCTATTGTAGCCATTTCCAGTTTTGGTAGCCATGTAGTATTAACTTGAACTAATGAATAATCGAATTGGTGACTCAAATAACAATATTGAATACGGTAAATTGATTTTATCAAGGGCAAAAATATCGCAATAATCTGAATTGTTTCGAACCAGAAGATGAGGAAATTAAATCGCACTTTATTCAAAAATTTAAATAACTAAGCTGTAATGCAGAGAAGAGAAGTAAACTGCACCGCACATCTAAATTTATGATTGGAGAATTTATGGATTAACCTGATAAGTCATAATTTTAAAAGTATCCGTCATGAAGCTTCGATAAAGCTTTCCATAGCATTGCATCTGACCACCCTCCGTCCTTTTTTATCATTTCCATGCTTTCATTTGTGGATTTGGTTAATTGGAAAAATAAAAACCTCCTTCTCCACGAATTCGTTCGTTTTCGCTGAGCCGGCTACTTTTTGTATTTAATTCGTGATCGTCCTCTCCTTCCATTATTTTCTTCAGCGGACGATGCCCCTCAAAATACATCTAGTATGTTAGTCCCCCTTTCTTAAGAGCTACCAAAGGCTTCCTTCTTACTTTTCCATTCGTCCTTTCCATTCAAAAATCATCTATCTGACTTCCGTCTTCCTCTTGTGCGAGGGCGCATCCTGCTCATCTACTATATTCTGCCAAACGTATATTTTATGTCGCTTAGTTTTCACATTAATTCTTCGTTATCAATTAATTTGTCACAAGAAAACCCGAGTATGAGACTCACAAGAATTATGTGGGGTAGTGTAAGCGCTGAAGTTGGATTTAATAAACTAAATAAGGTTATGCAGCAAAGATGTGTGAGAAGTATTTTTGAGGAAAATGAGATTGAGAATAGGTAGTGACATCTGTAGAGGAAATAAGAATTTTAGAACAGTAGGGAACTGATGACAGACAGACGGTGCAGAGTTAAGGGAAAGTAGGCGAGATATTTTAATTGTGGAACGTCTCTCTGTATGGAGCGGAAACTTGGTCCATGAGGTAAAATGATTGGCTCAAATTAAAAGAGTTTGAAGTGCGGATCTGGAGAAAATAGTAGGACGGATAGGATGACTAAAGAAATTTTAAAAAGAATGGAGGGATTGAATCATTAAATCATAATTTGATATCTAGAAATTACCGGATGCTAATTCCAAATTAAGTTCTCGTAGTCATGGGACTGTTGGTGAATCAGTTTTCAACTCTAAAGAAAATTCTAATGTTCTTGACGAAATTGGTTTATGCTTGTTCTCATTTACTATTCCTGATTGTCATTGTTTTTATAATGGATAGACCGGGAGGAATGTAAAACAAAATTGTGATAATAGGTTAATTTTTGCAAAATACTCTCGTGATGTGTCCCATACTTCTGATCAGAACAAGATTTTTTAGATTACTTATTTGCCAAAAAGTACCGAACGGTGCTTTTCGTAGAACTTTTAAATTTTATCTTATTCTATTGAGCATGTCGGTAAATTGTTAAATGAGCTTGTACCCCGCCAGCCAAGAACAAGCCCTCTTTAACACACACCCCTTCGTCGCCCGGCTCACCGTTTACATTGACCTTGTTCGAGGATTGGTGCACTGATAATCATTTCTCCATTCATTCCCTTCTGTATTCCACTCCTACCTATCGTATATTCATGTACATATGTGTGTATATACACACACACATATTTGAAGACATATTTATGTATATTTACATATTTTAATATAAATACGTATATATATACACACACATATACATATGTAATATATATATATATATATATATATATATATATATATATATATATATATATATATATATATATATATATATAAACACACATACATGAATAGACAATAGGTAGGAGCGGTAGGACCTGCGTAAGTATATTATCATTATTATTATAAGGTAATCTACCGGTCTAAATAATCTAAATAAATCTAAATAAATATTTTGTGACTCCTAAGAAAACACAAAAGCCAGCATCCTGCTCTACATTAGGTCCCTCTTCATCTCTGCATACTTTCTTCCTCCCTTCATCCCGTCCAACATCCCTATCCTGTTCCTTCCCTTTCCTCTTTTGCCCAACATTCTCCCCTCTATCACAGTCTTCAACATCCCCTTGCCGCTCAATACGCCCTTCATCCATTTTTCCCACCTCCATAGGATTTATCCCTACAAACCCCTCTCTTCACCCACCATAGATCTATTAAGTTCCCTTTAAAGCTTTGTGCGATAGAACGTCATGCTGATAAACCATTCCCTGAATACCAAAGAAATACATGACATTAACTTTCCCAGCAGAAGCTACAACTTTGACTTTTTGGTGCTTGCAAATTTGTGTGAGGAAATCTCCGGCTTATCTTTGGACATGTCTTTGGCATCTGCTGCTGGGCCACATCGAAATGATGAGGCCAGATAATCTTCGTGTAACATTAACTTCAACTGCTAAAAAACCCTCACGAGAGCACCCTGATGTTCCATTATGAGAGTCTCCGAGTTAATCGGCACAAACGAGTCTCTTATGCAATTTTTCTTTTACCTAGGTGTTGGCGGCACCCAATGGAATGTTAAATATTTCTAAATGTGCTCTTAGCGTTCGTTATTCGACGAACTTCTCTCGCCATGATAGCAAGGGTGTCAATGTTTGCTTGGTTTGGGAAGTATTTGGATCTTCGGGTCCACCTGCCTTTGAAATTGATTGCATTTTCTATTTAACCGTTTCGATACAATCTATAGGATGTGCTCTTGGAAATAATAGGCTCCAAAAGCTTCCATTAGCACTGCATAGGCCACGGCATACGTTTTTTCTTTGGTGGAAGCAACATTTCAATGCAGCGTATTGTTCGTTGCGTATTATGTTATGTGAATGGACATTTAGTTATTTAATTACGTAATTGACACAAACTAAGGCTCTAAAATAAAATATTTTTCAATTTATTAATATTTTCAAAAGACCCTGTCTGGAGAAGTTAAATCATGTCTGAAAATATCATCTGGATGCTAAATAACCTCATACATTGTTATCATTTTGGTCCATGGATTTTTGCATACTGATTTAAAATTTTATTCGAAAGTAAAACCGCTTTAGGTGTGAATAGGCTGGATTTTTCCATCAGATTTAAACAATTTATTTTGGGGATAAGAAAAATACACTATAATTAAGAATAATTCCGGGTTCGTGAGGAGTTCGGATGAATTAATTATTATACTTCTTTGCTGAGATTCATCTTTGAAGGTTTTGGCCCTTGGGATGATTATTATATTGAGTCATCTCAATATATTTCCGTGGGGACGTAATCTTTCAGCATAAACATTTCCTTCTCGTTGCTTAAGCTTGCTAGTTAGGAGTTTTTGAGGGTTTTTTTTCGGTTTCTACGGCGACAACTTGATCTCACGACGTAAAACACGACGTTCCCTCTCAAGGTCGAGGTTTTCTTTGAAGAGCAAGGGGATTCTCCTCTGAGAAGACGGAAGGAGGAAGATCAAGGCGCCGGGACATTCGGGGGCGGCGATCGATTTTTGAACGGAAGAGGTTATTCAGGCGACTCCGGTCAGCCGCCTCAAACACGCTCTCGGAAACGGGAGAGCCAATCAAAAGTATTCGGGATCCTGTGTAAAGAGATTTAATTAATGGACGAGACGAAATACGGAGAAAGTACGGGCAATTCCTGACAAATCATCATGGTCGAAGGAGCAGCGTCGAGGGAATATTGGATTTTGTACAATTGGAGGAAGGGGGATTTAACCAAAGAGGGAAGATTAATTATTCGGTAAAAATTCAAATTGTGCGAGATTGATTTTAATACCTTGATAATCAGAGTAACCCCAGCGTTACATTTGTAGACGAAGTCTCAACGATATGATTGGGGAAAAAATACCCACGCCTCGGCGGCGGCGGCGCTGGCCTGCCAAATGTCCATGGTTCGATTCTCATCCGGGTGGATTTTCCTCCTCCTAGGGGCTAAGCGTTTGTGATTGCCTTTGTCGTTTTTTAATATTTTAGCTTGGTTAATGTAAGAGAGTGGTGTGTGGTCCTAATTTATCCATAAAAATAGAGCATTATTATTGTATAGAAACTAATCAAACTTTTAGTGAGAAATCTATACTCGATTCGCGGTCTAAGGAGTAGAACGTATTACACTTCACAACTCTAAAATAATTTGATAATTCACCAGTGCATAATGGTGTTCTAATTACCATTGGTCTGCATCGCGGGAACTGAGGGAAACATAACACCCCCTACCTCACTCCCCTTTTTATTTTATGGATTTATCTTAACACAAATGCGTCGATTAATGGTGTACATATGCATGAGTATGTCGTGAACATTTTCGAAGACTTCTTCAGGATCTAATTTCATGTTGTATGAAATGTTTCTCTCATGTTCATGAGAGGTATTCCCTTAGGAGGTAGGAATTATAAATGATCGCGGAGAGAAAGCAATGGAGTTATGCAGGAGAAAAGGTTTGATTATTAACAGCACCTGGTTCAAACATCATCGCAGACATAGGTTTAAGATTTTAGGGAAGAATGGAGGATTGGAATTCTTGGAACTTATTCCGAGCGAGATTATGAGGAGCGGACTCGGCAGAGGATTTTGATCCCATCCCGAAAAAGAATGAAGCTTCACTGCATTAGGACTGTTGGACGATAAGTTTAATTTTGCATGCAGCAAAGGTTATTCCAAAAATCATCAATTAAAGGTTACTGTACGGTGCGAACAAGAGCCTGGGCGAAGCTCAGTCTGGAGGTTGGAAAGAGAATTGAAGGGGTGCGTGAGTGCCATTTGAAGTGATTGGTGGAAAGGAATAGCGAATGTAATCAGGGTGACCTTGGGCGCTTCGTGGGTCATGAAAAGGTGTTCGACGGACTAGGCTGGAAAAAGTTAACGGAGATATTGCGGAATACATGTATGGGAGCCAACTGGAAGGATGGAAAACTTATTCCAAACTAGTGCATGGATCAAACTGCACAGGCAAGGGTAATATATATGTAATCGTGACGGGAGTGATTGGCAGGGGGTGAGACACAGTTGCCCGCTATCGCCAGTACTCTTTAATTTTATGCTGGGGAAACGATAAGGGTTAACGTAACCTGGGAAGAGCTCGCGCCGAGAACAAAAAGAGTCGGTGAATTGAGTGAGTCAGTTAGGTTTGCAGGTGATCAAGCTGTTGTTGAATCATGCAGCCGAGGGATATCCGTAAATATTAAGTTGAACAATGCGAGACGTTGGGAATTAGGATTAGCAACAAGGAAACCAAAGTTATGAGCTTCTCGAAGGAGTCGGAAAGCTAAGATAAACAGTAATAAAGTTGGAGGGAATACATTAAAAAAATACAGGTGGAGCAATTAATGCATTTGGATAGTATTTTGGAGGAGGAGGGGCATCGTGGCGGGGACATTAGGAGAAGAATCGCGTCAGCGAAAGAGACGTTTGCAAAAAGAAGAGAATTGATGGTGAGTACACACCAAAGTTAAAAGTGACGAAAATAATGGTAGAAAGTTTGATGTTGGGCGTTGTATGCACGTAAATGTTGATCTTGGACGCAAGAGGATGAGCGAGGTTTGGATGGAGGTTTCCGAGTTGTAGTGAAAGGATGAAGGAAATAATGAGGGGGGAGAGGGAAAAGGCTCAAGTTTGAAATAGGGTGGTGGACGGGAGGAAGTTGCTCGGGAAAATCAGAGAAAGGCGGAGGTGGAGGACGGAGGAAATATTGAAAGGTTGCGGGATGTGAAATGCCGGAGAATTTTGGGTTTGCTGGGCAGAGGGAGGGAGAGAGTAGGCTTCTTGGGCTGCATGAAGGTATGTAGTAGTCACGAAGAGATGAAGAAAGAAGTGGTTGTAACGTAGGGCAAACCAGAGGAAGTTCCCGCGATGCGGAGAAGGCAACAAGCCTTGGCGACCGTCCAAAAATTTACTTAATTAGGCGGAATACCTTGAAGGAAAATGAATTCCTTCGCATCCTCCTCAAGGATTTCTGTGAATACAGGAATGGGCATGAGGATTCCTTTGCGGCGTCGTGCGCACACGTCTTCCCGTGCAAATCACCGTGTTTGGAAGCAGCAGGATGGGATGAATTGAAAAGAGTCCTCGAAGCAAAATAGGACCATTTAACTGAATAAATGGAGAGGTGAGGTAATGGGGTGGTGGTGCGGGGGAGAGTGGCAAGCAGCCGCATGTTAGTGCAGGTCAAGCGAAAGAACGTGCGGGTTTGGTGGGAGGGGGGAGTGGGGTGGTGAGGAGAGGGAGAAGTATTCGGCTCGGGGTTGGGGTGGAGAAAGTTTCCTTGCTGGGAGAGGTGGAGGCAGGGCGGGTTAAGGAATGATGCGAAGGCAAGGTCGTGATGCTGCGGTTGACCGGCCAAGAGTGGCGGGATTTTACACTCTCCCTCTATCCTGGTTTGTGGTGAGGAGGATAGGTTGAGTCGGTCAGGGGTGGTTTGACTTATCTTCCCGATCCATTCCCCTTTTCAGGGACCCCCGCACTCTCCGGAGTCTTCCTCGCCCAACCAAGTAGTCATTTCTGTCACCGCATGTCTTCGTTATCGGTTCTGGTTGTCGAGGAGAAATCGCCTTCGGAATGCAGTGGCCAGGATGCTTCCATTTCCTTTTCAGAAAAGGAAGAGAGAGAAGAGAAGATTGGCTCCCTTATCAGCTGCTTGGTGATCATCGATAGTGTGAGTGCTCTTCGAAATTGTTGCCGTGCTCATGCGAGCGAAAGTTCTTAGTCATTGTGCTGGTGCATTCATAAAAACGCATTCGTTTTCAATTGAATATTGAAATTGCATTTTTATCTCGAATACCTTGGTTCATGATCTCTCTTAAATTGTTTTGAAATTGAACTGGAATGTGATCGAATCAATCAGTCAATGACGGAAAATGACTTCAACTGTCCCGAGCTCCTATCCGTTCTCCATCGGCTGTTTGTCATATGCACATATTTATAGTTTATTTTCTCGCGTAATTGGCTGGAGGTGTTGAATGAAATATGCTATGGGAACGTTGACCGTTAACTCAGAACATTCAACGTCCATTACGTCTTCATTTCATTCATCGCCATTGTAGGAACGGACAATACACGAACCTGAAATCTTCGTAACTTAAGTCTTGATACTGAGGTTCAGAGAAGGGAAAACGAAAATGGCGAAATTAAATTAACTTCCTTAAGCAAGAGCTGTCTTTTCACGAGTGAATTTTGCTTAATAATAGCAAGTGCTGATCGATCCATGGGTCAAACGCTAATTTATACAATTTCGAGATTCGCAGTATTGATACATTTGATCCATCCAGTCATTTCTCTGTTCAGCGTTTATGCGTGTTATATGATGTGACATGTACCTGGCGTTAAATGTTTTCTTTCCTGTATTTTTGGCATATCATTCGAGGAACCTCGCGTTCGCATTTCCTTGGGTCTGCTCCCGGTTTCACACAATTCTATTCCTGTGGGGCGCTTGACTGTCATCTGTTTGAATGAGTAAGTAATCAGTAGCATGCCTTTCTCGGGTATTTATTTCTTTTCTCAAATCTTTAGTTTGTGACATTCTTAATGCCGAATTCATATGTGTGCGATTTCTGTTTTAAGTGCTCTCTACCAAGTCGGGTAGGATTTTCACAAGATCGAGCCAGGGATGGTTTATTTCTTCGAGCAGGGGTTATATTTTCATTTTAAAGCAGCAATCATAATAACTGATTTAATGGATCTAAATCTCAGGTTCAGCATCGGCTGCACGTTAGTTAGTTCGCGGGTTAAATTAGTCGTGTAATTTCAAAGCGCAAGCAAAAGTGTCTGCTTTGAGTCACGTCGTCTCGTGAAATATCAAATGTTAAAAAAATGCAAAATGCTTCATAACCGATTCGTACTGTTCGATGTCCCTCTCGATATCTAGAATAAAAGGAAAACAAAATGCATACATTTGAAATACTTATTCAGTTTTGTAGTTCCCAAATAACCCTCGATTATGACTGTGGTCGCCATTTATTCATTTCTTTGAATACTTTTACTCGACGTTTGTTAAACGCTATTTACCTTTTATCTCGAGGCCGACGAATAGTTAAGGAGTTGAGGTCCCTCGGGCCTCCACGTTCAACGGGAGTGAGGGATGCTGGACGGGGCCAGACGTAACTTCCTCACTCACTTCGACCCCATCCGTCCAGCCTCTTCTCCCGCTCTCTTCGGTGCATTCTGCGCCCGACGATGGGCGGCTGAGATTAAGGGATGTGGATGCGTGGGGCGCAAAATGCACCGGGGCAGGCAAGCGCGAACCCTTTTGATGTTAATGCTCCTTGCCAGACGACGCTTATCGTACGCCGCCGCAGCAAGTGCCATCTCCGTCGGCCTTCCACCGCGCGCGCGCCTCGGGTCTTCCCCCCCCCCCCCCCAACCTCCCGCGTCGTACTCCACTTTGACCACCCTCCCCTTTAACCATTTCTGGCGGCCCGTACCCCCAAAACCTCTTCTCTCTCCCCCCCCCACTGCCTTTCTCCATGCCTCTCCTTCGTCGGCCTTGTTACACTTAACGTGCAATATTTATGAGATTAGCGAGGGACAGGATTATAGGTTGGCGACAATTCCTCGCGCGGGGATCCTCCGTCCTTCAAGCGGGAAGATGACCAGCCGCCCTCGCAGCCTTCTCTTCTTTCCCTCTTTTCTTTCCTCTCCTCCTTTCGTTGTTCTCTCGCTCAGCTTTTGAGGGAGATCGGGAGGAAAAAATACTCTTGAAAACATTGAGAGCACCTTTGAGCTTCCAAATTGGTGTTACATAGTCTTATTATGATATTTAATATCCTGCAGGATGTCCGTAGGAAGTCATCGAGAGGGTCTTTTCTCGCGAAGCTCTTAACCAGAATCCTCATTCGACCCACTCGCTACTTAACACAAGCGACCGGCTTCATTAGGCGGACGAGTGCCCAAGTGAAGCCTACCTCATGCAGAGTGACATTTAATATTTAAAAGTTTTAACTTAGCAATGAAACGTCGTTTCTGAGACCAGAAAAAATAGGGAGGATACAGGATGAAATGAAGGGCGATAGAAAATATATTGGAAGTTGAAGACTTATTGAGAGTTTATTGAAATTCGGGGTGTCAGACTTCGTCTTGTTAGACGAGGTTAAGGAATGTAGGAGTAAACAGTCTGCGCCCGTACAAAAACCTAATTTAAAACGGTAAACTATCTAGAATAATAATAATTGTATAATCTATTGTCAGTATATTCTTATTTTGGAGACATCGTTAAAAAAGTAAATGACTTTTCCTCTACAACAAAGTGCACAAATGAATGTCGCATAAAAATGTTTCAGAACACCAATCGTGACCTCATTCGATGATGACGTACGGGCTTTTTGTTACTGACTATATTTAATTTGAATTTAAAACATTTTTTGTCACAGAATTATATGTTTAACATTCACATTAACCCCCTTGAAATGGCTGTCCCAAGGAAAGGGAAAGAGCAGAATGCAAACAGACATTCATTGATAACGGAAACCTTAAAGGTCTCGAAGTCTTACGCTTTAATTTACTAATAGAGTAAATAGTTTCATGAACATAACTTCATGGCTTTTCTCGCTCGCAAACTCAAGTGCAATTTCATCCACCTTCAATCTAATCCGTTTGTTAAATGTCACTAATGGCGCAGTCATGAATGTTCATATGTTTCTATTTGTAATTTATAAAGTAGTGAAATGGAAATTAGTGACTGGCAATAAAATGTGAGTGTTGAGCATTGAAAAGTGTATACAATGTCAATATCAGTATGTTTCCTTATACGAGTCCATGTACAATGTGTTGTACAATATGTAACATACATTTGGAAAATTAAACTAAGATATCCTTGTAGTATGTGAAGCTACCTCACGGCTAAAATTTATCTCATACTTAAAAAGCGGGAACAATGTGAAATTAATTTTTTGGTGAGGAAATTCACCAAGAAGCCACTTTAATAATTAGTGTTGTTAGCATAGTTATGGGCTCCGTAAAGGCCATCGAAGAAAATGCCATTTGGAATCATTCTGCAGGCTTCCGCGTCATAATGTAAAGGCGTTCCAGACTTCAAACGGCGAATCCCGGAAGCTTTCATGCCATGTAGATACTGCGAGTTTCATGAAAGAAATTACTATTTGCCTTTTCGGCAAAACTTGTACTGAGGTTGCTTTACTAATTTGAAATTAGGATGGAAGAGGATTACAAAGACGAGGTTTTCCCGTCTCATCGAGTTCACTTACCCCGGGCACTCCACACATGAAAGTCCTTCATGACGTTGATGGTGCTAAGAAAGCGGTGAATTTGAGCAAGGAGTGATTTCAGTGTAATTCTTTGATTGAAATATTTATTTGCTTCAATTATCTAATTCGAAAGCGAAATGATATATTTGGTTCATGTTAGCAACCTACATTGATACGATGAAAATTATCAATTCGTATTAATTGACCTAATTAGTGGAATATTAGTTCAAAAATAATAATTTAATGTTTCAAGTGATCTGATTTCAATCTATTTGTATGCGTATTTATTCAAAGTGAAGTATTGAAGTAAATCTCGTTGAGAACATTCATTTGATTCGTGTTTCGGAAAAAAATCATTGTCGGAAGGAATCGACTGAAATGCTAAGTAATTGCATGTAAAATATATATAAATACTTTTATCTTATAGACATTTCAAAATAAAATAGTCAACTGTTTCATATAAATTACGTTTTTCGAAGAATTATTACTTGGAATCCATGAAACGTTTCCACCTTTCCTGGCGGAATGCTCGACCAAGTGGTATTATTTCATCTTCAAGGAAAATATATAATATCTATGTTTCTTCGAAGATAAAATATATAGTTGTCATACTATTTGGCATCATTAGTTGTACTAAAACATACCTGTATGACTATTTTTATGTACATATGTATAATTGCTTGTTAAAAAGTTCATTCACATTCGCACACTTTAAAAAGATGCACTCTTCACTTGCATTGCCATGAGGCTGACATCACTCTCTAGCGTTTAAAGAGAGAACTCTCCAATTTTATCGAATTCCATTTTAAGATCATTCTGCCGTAGCATGTGTGACGTACTTCCTGACTCGAGTGTGTCATCGTCGTTTGGAACCATTTTGTCTCCGTGGTCGCTCCACCCCTTCTCCGGTCGTATCCTTGGCGCCCCACGGACAAGCTCAAGCAGGAAACCCTTGTTTTTCGAGCTGGATGACGCGGTAGGTGAGTAGTTTGGGCACTCGACTACCCACCAAAAGATTCAATCCCACGTGACTACATATGTAATCTGTGATCCGATTCTCACTTTGCGAGTGTGGGCGATCTGGGAAACTCACCTCAATACATGGAATCATATTTTATCACGTACTTTTCCTTCGAAATACTTCAATGAAAGTTTTCTTGCGTAAATGCTATTTTATCAGTGGGAAGGAGGACTGACTTCCGTGGTCCTTTTTACTTCTAAACGTCTTCATTCTTCTTTCATTCAATGCCGCATGAGTCGAAAAGATTGATGCAGTGCAGTCGTTGACGACAAGAAGAGACCACGTGCAGTGGACCACGTAAGTGGTTTATTTTCACGCTCGGCAATCCACTGGGGATAAATATAGCATTATATGTGGAGGTTATTAATTAACAAAAATAATAGAGCACCACTTAAACTGAGATTAAATTTGTCAGACATTCTAACGCCTTAAAAGGATTTCTCATGATTTCCCTCATGATTTCTCTTGGTTAGTACTAGAGCCAACTATTTAATTAACCAAGCGAACCTTGTGAAAAACTTGAAATATTTACATAGAGATGACCGCGTTGTTCGGTGTTTGTCATTTAGATCTAACTTTCACTTTTAATTTTTGAGGATTTTTCTGTTCTATAGGGTTTGCGAGTTCCGAAAGGGAAAAGGTGAGATTCAATTCGTCCGTTTACCGAGAGGTGACCATGCTGTATTCTTAACACTCTTTTAAAATCCCTGCGTGGAAAAATTAAGTGAATATTGTCGGGCGGAAATTTAAAAAAAAATATAATTTTCCTTTGCAAAGGGATTTTAAAGCGAAAGCAAATCAGGTGTTCATTGCGTCAACTAGAACCCTTCGGGTTAAAAGGTCTAAACCTTTGCATGAGCGTGATGATGATTTATTTAGCAAATATTTAACCTTTACCTCCTCACCTCGGTATCCATTCTAAATTCACAGAAAAGTAAATATTTATTTTCATCCGTTATAAGAGTCTCGGTTTCAGCGCCATCAAAGGATGTGCTTACCCCAGAATGTTCTCGGAAAACAGACTCGCCGAATTAATAAGACTCCTCTTGTGAAAAGCGGCCTCTCGACTCATTTATCAGAAAATTGACTTTCAAGCCCTCCCATCAAAGATAACATTTGTGGCAACTAACATGCGTCTCTCCCAGGTGCCTAATTAGTAGTATTTTGATCTCTGTAGTGGATGGACTGAATCTATAACCTGTTTAACGATTTTTGCCAGCCTTCTTTACTTAGCTCTATTCATTAATTGGAGAAAAATGGGCAGTGCTTAAATTGACGTTATGCATTAAAACGTTTCATGTTAAAGCGTGGTTTAAACTTGTTTATTATGTTTGATTTACAAATAATAAACACTTTAGTTTCAATGTGCACCGTAATTAATTAAAATCATGCCAACCCGATTTCTTGAAAACGCTCTAAAAATGAACAAAGTACAAAATCCTTTTCTTAATCTTATTAGGTGAGGCATTCCGCTCAGCTTGAAACTTGGGAACAGAAATTACCAATTTCGCTAATAAAGGAATTCGTCTTACTCGTGCGTTGATTAAGGTTTACTTGGAATTGCTGGTGAATTGTCAACGAAATGGCTTTCCACAAAAGTAACTTGAGGAACATGAAAAGTCGTCGCTTTGCAATAGAAAGTTTTTGCACTTTTTGCTTGATTTTAGATTTTTCCTTGAACCATAAAATTCTAAAGCATACGTCAAAGTCAATAATCCAGAATAATTTTGAATGCTGCACCTTTTAACACCTTCTAAAATAAATTTTTCTTTTGAGATGCTAAAATTGTGTCGTAAAATTACTATGTAAAATAAACCAAAGAAGAATGAATTTCTCTGTCAAGGTTTTCTAGAAAGAAAAACGTGAAAGAATTCAGTTGCTAGCGTAAGTATTTGGTAAAAGTTTGGATAGCACATATAGTACGGAATTTTGCCGAATGCCCTTTCATATTCGAAGTTTGAGCGATTTTACCGCCTTCTGCAGTATTTTTCAGGGAAAAAGTACCTTTGATCCCGATTAATTAAAGTCAGTACCTCAAGGAAATCAGACTATCTCCCATGGTAGTAAATTTAAACCCTACCCGTTTTGAAATATTGGCGCATGCCACAAACCAGGGTACAAATGGATTCAAGGAGTAAAATTCGGATGGGACAAATTTATTATTGGTTAACTGAATTTTAAACTCTACCTGGACATTTACGGCGTATTCCATGTCCTGAAAATATTTTCAGGCCTTCCTAAAAGGACATGTTGATATTTTGCTTCCATCCCAGCAACAAACATCCTAGTAAGTTCCTCTAGTGTATAAAATTCGTGGTAAGGATTTAGTTAGAAAAATAACCCAAACCATCTTCATATATTTTTTGTTCAGCACGTATCATTGTGTAGACGCTACTGAAAGAAACGATAATTTTCCCTTTACTCCCGTGCAAGTGATATTATTATTATTATTATTAAGTGTGTGTGGTGTATGACATTTTGAAGTGATTGGAGTGGTGCTGGATGCTTCGGGAAAAATACCAGTTGCCATGCATAACATATCTCGAGTCCTCGGTCACGCTTAATTTTATTCAACATGGAACAGCATATTCATACAATCAGGGAATAATCACAAACTCTTTGGACCGAAATCATTTACCGGCATCGCAGAAGTTAGTTCCACGACAAACTTCGCTGGACTAAGTCAAAAAATTGTCCTTGTTTTACGAAATTTAAAAAAATCATTCAACCCTATTCATTGCCTGTTCCACCTCGTGTGATTTTGAAGACTGTGGTGTATATACTGACAGCTAGCCTTAAGATATGTAGATCGAAATTTAACTTAATTTTATTCTCCTTTTTCTCGTAATGCCAGTGAAAAAACTAATTAATCTCATAGGTTATGGGATTCGACTGAAATTATACACTTTATAAGAATTTATTTTGGATTGAGTTGGCATTAAAATTCTTTTTCCAACGGTTTTTTATTTTTCTATCTTGAATAGTAAATACTTCTCTTAGCCCTATTGACCATTCATTGAATGAGTTTCGTCCAAACTTTTCTTGCTATTAATTTTGACATATTCTCATCCCAGAACCCGTTGTTGCAGGGGCATTCATTTCCTCTCATTTATGGTGTCCTTGTCAACTACATGCAGGTTAAATACAAGTGTAAATTATCAGTTAAAGTGAACGCATCTTATTTAAAACAGTCATAAAATGATTCAAGAATGTCTCTAATTGCCTCGCACATGTGCTATAAAAATACTCTCTCTCTCTCTCTTCTCAATAGCTACTTGATTTATTAATTTCTTCCGCCATGCTCTTTTATCTGTAAAATAAGAATATCTCGGGTTGCACTTCTTTCTATAATTATAGAGTACGTTTTCTTCCATCAACTGTTGTGATCCATCTACTTAGAGTTGCTCTTTGAAGTTTCCATTTTGCTTGCTCGCTTTAGCCATTTCTCTTCAGTAAACTAGTGAGTATTCTGATGTTTAGCCGGACCATGTGGATCGCCGTTCTTCAAATTCCGCGTCCATATTAGTACTTAGATTTTATCAATTTTTATTGCATAGCATAGCCATGGCGTGGCGTACTTTTAAAAGGGGGCCTCGATAGATTGAAATCTCTCATGAAATATGAATTTTACCAAAGTATTCCTGAAGCTATTGGTGTAAATCATTTTATACTTGGCATACCTGGTTTCTACCAACTTCGCTAAGTTGAAGATTTCATTAGAAATATTTGAATGAAAGTTGAACGAACCAATAGTTTATGGCTGCGTAGATTTTCGCGGCGGTGGCTTGAAGAATTCTGCATGTCCGGGTTTTCACCGCGTTGTTGTTTGAAGCCGACAACAGTTTCGCCGAAGTTTCATCCGGCGTCTTCAGGTCGAAGACGCCGGATGAAACTTCGGCGAAACTGTTGTCGGCTTCAAACAACAACGCGGTGAAAACCCTGACATGCAGAATTCTTCGAACCAATAGTTTAGTATATGACTAAATTGTGAATGCAGACGCAGAAAAAGTGTTGAGATATTTTCAAATACATGTTTTCTCAGTTTGTTCCCCAGTGCTCCCCGATTAAAATAAAACGACCCCACTAGAAATTCACCTCCCAGGAAGATTATTTTGCGCAACTTACAAGGTATGTCCCAAAAGTAGTATGACTTATCTTTTCCCGGATAGATGGAGAGACGGGCGGCGATTTCTCTGGCTGGGTTCGTGGTTGAAGAGTTTTTTTGCAGAATGACTGTGCTATCATCGATAATTTCAACCATACCATCGATTATTTGTTACAATACATTGTTCCATTGCTAATTAAAATCTTCCCCCTAATATCTGCGGACCTTGCCTTCCTTTTAATGTGTCCACTGTATTAATGATAACATCTACGTTCCTGCGTCTGTGGGTATATATATATATATATATATATATATATATATGTATATATATATTTATTTATAAACATATATATGTTATAAATAAACATATATAATTATAACTTATGTGTTATATATAATATATGTGATAAATATATATATATATATATATATATATATATATATATATATATATATATATATATATATGTAAATATATATATTTATGTATTCATTCTCAATTATACAAACAGGAAAAGAACTAGGAACACATTTATGTAAAGGAAAAACATAGGAGAGGTGGGGAAGACGAAATCAAGCAGATAACAAGAGCGAAAATCCGGGACTTGAACACCGGAACTTTTTACTTGCCAGGCCGATGCTCTAACCACTTGAACTATCGAGGAAACGTCATTTTCTGTACACTTGAATCTGCGGGGGGTTTATGTAACCAAGTGCTCCATCAATTTGGCCGATAGATGGCTTTCGGGAGCTGTTTCACCCATCGAAGGAGAAATGGACAACGGCAAGCAATTAGGGAAGTTAACATACAACGTCATAAAGGATGGGAACAGTGTAAACTCATTCTGGCTATGCGTGCCACGAAACGCACCTTGCTGCGCGTGACCTATTTACTGAACTTCTTTTGCTGGAAGGTTTCAATCTCCAAGGGGAACCAATCACCCAACAAGTAATGTATTCCGATAGTGATGGCATGCAGGTCAGTGATACTGAAATTCTAAGCGAGAACGGAAGGGCCACGGTCGAAGGAGATCATGACCCACCGTCGTCAGAAATAAGTGATGCGTCATCAGAAGCCCCGTCGGAGTTCGAAGACGATTTCATCCAATTTCTTTTCGTACTTTCCGACAGCTTACGGAAAGCCAGTTGAACTCTTGCCCAGAGGCCCCTCCCCGGAGTTACCGCAATGTATGCAACGACCGGACCACGAGGACTCACCATATTACAGAGAACCATTGCCCACACAAGCACCGCACCAATATGCACACGTATCAGTGGCGGATCATTTCATAACGGGAGCCAACTTAGCCATGCCCACAGAGGTACCTCACGTTTTAATGCCCACTCCTGTAACCCCGGAAATAACACAGTGGATAGACAGACACCTTAGTTCAATGCCACATTCTCGCTATGGTGAGGCCGAAGGGGGCGTTTCCTTTCAAGTATGATTCCTAAGGCCTCAAGCGGTCAAATGATTATACAGGATCTTTCACCATGGACAAGCTACGGTAACAAACCTAAATTAAAGACCTTTGTTTTATTTATTTCTTTTATCGTCCCATATTTATTCCTTGAATTTTGAATTCACTCACCAATGCTTGCAGCCCCTTGTCTGACTGACAAACTAAAGCTTGGTCATCAGCGAACCTAACTGATTGTACGAATTCCTCGCCCACTTTATTCCCACCTCCAGTTCTTCCCAAGCCTGTTTAATCATTTGCTCTACATGCAGGTTGAACAGCAACGGTGATAATGGGCAACCCTGCCTTACACCTCTTCCAAACACTGCCAATCCGGACTCCCCGTTCCCCACTCGCACCTGAGCAGTCCGAGAGACGTGCAGGTTGCGGATTAGCCTCCTTTCCCTCCTATCGTAATCGCAATTATCGCCGGCCCTGGTGGCGGCGGGGTAATGTCCTCGTCTACCAACCCTGAGGTCGCGGGTTCGATTCTCGCATAGGTGGATTTTCCTCCATCTAGGGCTTGGTTGTATGTGATTGTCTTCAATATAATGTCTGTAATGTAAGGGTTAGGTGGAAGAAGGGACTATTAGTCTCTCCTCGCCCAATTAAGTCGATAAATAAATAAATAAATATATGCCTATTTTCTGTAATATACTCATTAGTTTTTCCCAATTCTCTCTATCAAACGCTTTTACAAAACAGGCAAATACCTCCTGATTGTGTTCAATATTCCTCTCGATTAATAATCTCATTACTGCAATGGCATCACGCGTACCTCTCCCCTTCCTAAACCCAAACTGATCATCCCCTAAGTAATCATTTGCCCTACTCTCTATCCTTTTGTTTATGATCCTGAGAACAACTTTAGCTGCGTGGGATATCAAACTTATCGTCCTGTAGTCCTCACATGATGTAGCCTTTACCTTTTTCGGAATAGGAACTAAAACTGATCTCACAAAGTCTTCCGGCCAGATTCCTTCCTCATCAATACTACGAATCAGCCCATATAGTTTCTTCCTCCCACATTTTCCTAAAAATTTAAGTAGTTCCGCAGGAATGTTATCCACCCCCACGGTCATATTTAGTTTCATCTCCCTTAATGCCCTTTCTATCTCATCGTCGAGTATGCCTGGACCTAAGCTAACTTCCTCTACGTCATGTTCCTTTTCTATGTCTAACTTTGTTGGTCAAAGCTCTTTACTATACAGTTCTTCTATATATTCCTTCCATCTCTCTTGGATCTTTCCTGTGTCAACTATTATCTTACCCGCCTTATCTCTAACTGCTGGCATAGATCTTCCTTTCTTACTTCCCGATAAAGATTTAACTTTGCTGTACAGCGCACCAATTTATACCCTTCCTCTGCAAACTTTCCATATCCTCGCATTGCGTCTTCCACCATGCTTCTTTCGCTTTATTTGTTGCCCCCCTCAATTTATTGTTAAATTCAAACGCTTTTTCGAAATCTATGAAACAGGCAAATACCTCCTGGTTGTGTTCTATATTCCTCTCGATTAATAATCTCATTACTGCAATGGCATCACGCGTACCTCTCCCCTTCCTAAACCCAAACTGATCATCCCCTAAGTAATCCTTTGCCCTACCCTCTATACTTTTATTGATGATCCTATATATATATATATATATATGATAGGATAGGGTGTTGGTCGCTGTAGTCCAGGGGGTAGAGCGTTGGACTGCTGACCGAAGGGTCCCAGATTCGACTCCCAGGCAAGGCACTCTGGGCACCCTCAACTCACTCAAGCTTGGTTTTTCTTCCAGGTACTAGATCTTCCTGGGCAACCATAACCAGCTCAGGAAAGGAACTGGCCCCCCCTACCCTGATGGGTGAATTTCACACGCCGTAGGGCTTAGTACTGGGTGAACTCTACCATCACCTACCAAACCGATCTTCGGGTTGATTACTGTGTTTATGGATTTTTTTCCATATATAAATAAAATACAAATGTTACTCGTAAAATGTGTCCTCTTGTACTCGTAAAATTATGAAATAATATTTAAAAAAAACGTAAACGCAGTAATCAACCCGATGGTCGGTTTGGTACGTATGGTAGAGCCCCCAGTGCCAAGCCGTAGAGCCGGTAGAGAGATGGTAGAACCCCCAGTACTAAACGGCGTGTGAAATTCACACATCAGGGTAGGGGGGACAGTTCCTTTCCCTGTGCCGGTAATGGGTTCCCAGAAATACCTGGTACCTAAGAAATCACATAGCTGGGTGGAGCTGTATATATATATATATATATATATATATATATATATATATATATAATATTTATTATAATATATATATATAATATTTATTATAATATATATATATATTATATATATATTATATTTATTATAATATATATATTATAATATATGTATATATATACATACATGTATTTATTTATATATTATTTTCTAAGGCCATGTCATATCATTGCTGATTATAGGATTCTCCACTGTTCAACGAACTGTAGACATCTTTGTGCCTCATCTGATTGAGCTTCTGAATGAGATGGTGCGGGGGCTAACATACTAGCTTCCCACCCTGAGGGCCCAGGTTCAAATCCCGGCGGTGTTGAATATTTTTCAGAGGTACCTGTATCTCGATCCCTACTTGAGGTGCTTTGTGGAGGTGAGTGAGTGAGTGGAGTGGAGTGAGTACGCCGTCCGTCGGATGGGACGTTAAACTGCGGACCCCTTGGCGCCTTTCGATAAGAGTAGGCTAATGCCGACGCCGGATTTCTCTCCACCCTTCATCCTTTCCTGTCCATCATCCCCTATGGCGCAAATGACCTCGGCTGTCGGTCGCCTCCCCTCAAAAACTACTACTACCATGAGACTTTCTTTTTTTCTTCTGTGACATTTCTTTTATCGTAAGTGATCCTGTATTTGGATTAGTACCTTGACGAAAGTTGCCGGAAAATAATACTTAAAGGCCAGAAATTATCTCCCGCCTTTATTTCCGTCTCGGCATATCGGCCCGAGAAGCGATGGGATGGAGGCTCGCGCATACATTTTTTAGGCTCCGATTGGAGTCGGGAATCGCCGCCGCTGAAGAATTGGGTGATCCAGAGATAGGGAAGGCGAAAGGTGGAAGAAGAGGTTCGGGAGACTCCAAAAACTGATGCCTTGCGCTGCTGCTTCGCAATTCCTTTCCCTTGGAAGCGCCTCCCCTCGTTGGGGATGGGCGGTTGGAGGAGATGCGGCTTGTGCACTGGTGGGCGGCTCCGCCCTTCTCCGACATCGCTTATGCGGGGCCTCGTGCCTGCCGCCCCCTCCTCCCCTCCACCCCCCCATCCCTCACACCAGCGTCGGCGCCGCTCGGCGTAAAATCGGAAGTACTCTCCCCATCCCTCTCTTCCCTCCAGACCCCCCGTCACGTTAAATATTCCCCTTCTCTCCAGCCATTCACCAGTCTTTCCGTGCCAATTCTCTCACCCATGAACTCTTTTCTCCCTCTCTATATCTCATGCTACGCGGCTACCAGTCACTGGGTCTGGTGACAAGCCCTATCCAGACACCAGTCATCAATGAAATTTATTAGTTGGATAAAGTCGTGGTGTTAATGCGTGGGGAAAGAAGGAGAAGCAAGAAATAGTATATTGCGATTCCTGTGTGTGCATGATGAAAGGAAAATAGTTAAAGATATAATGAGTTGGAGTCCTTCGCCCCGACGAGAGATTGTTCACGCCATGCACATTGATGTCTTGTGTTCCTTTTGTATTTAATCCGCGTGCCTAAAAGTCAGTCCTGAGATGAGGTTGATGTCTTTCACCAATGTCTAACGTCTTTGTAATTCTTCCCTTCCATCAATTGTTCCATGCATTGCATCACGTGTTTTCCTCGTCAGTTTTTCACGTTCACCCCGTCTTACGCGACTATTCTCAACAAGCTATCCCGCCCAAAAATATGCCTCATAAGTTTATTCTTTTGTTTTTTCATTGTTTACCATGAGAGCCATTATTTACTCTCTCTGCGCAGAACTTCTTAGTTAGTCACTCGACCTGTCTATTTGCCTTAATAACTTTCCCGTGAAAGTTTCCACTGGATCAATCTTCTCTTATTTTACTGCTGCCGCTGTCTGTTTTGCGTTCACAGGTAGTATACTCTTACGAATGATTTTGATAAAATCTTTTCTAATTTTGAGAAGTATCTTTTGACATTATAGTAATTTTTTTCTTCTTGGTAATGCCTCCTCGTCATGGATTCTGCTGACTTCACTTTCTTACTTTTTCCATTGACTTTTATTTATCCTAGAAAGTAAAAAAAAATAATTCTGACCGCTCATCGGATTAAACATTTCATAGATTCTTAAAAGGTGAACCCAAATGTTAGATATTTTACCAATTCTTCCATTTTGCGAAAGCTCGTCAGAAAGCATTAGAGGATCGATAAGGAAGGGGTAAAAAGACTCAGAATCACACTTAAAAATGTTTACACCATGTTTCCACAACTTTAAGTAACTTTTCTGGAGAATTTCTGTTGATTGAAGTTCTGTTCGACGTGGGCCTACTTATTCAGGATCAAAGACCCTCGTGTTTTCAATGCCGATACCTACTTTAAGAAATTAATTATTCGTGTTCTTAATGACTTTATATTCGGAGAAAAATGGCCGACTTTGAATAATAATTTATGAGAACGAATTTTAGATACCCAATTAGTAAATATTTTTACTGCTGAACGGTCAACAACAATCTGCCATCAGAGGATACGTCAGTTAATTCGACGCGAAAGTGACATTTGACAGTCGTTTTTTCTCCTCGCAATATATTTACAAGCGTGTGTAGAGGAAAATGGGATTTGTTTACTAAAATTTAGTCATTAAAATATTCAACTCTAGGGAAATATAAACAAACGGACACGTTTAATGAAGTGCAAAATAGGTTCGTAAAATAGAATTTAAGATTACCACGAGGGATATTGAAAGCATTCATAGAATAGGCCCAAATTCCAGAATACTTTCAAACACTGTTTTTATTCTTGCTGGTATCCTTCATGGGATTACAAATAAACTCTTGTCTAGATATTGTGTTTTGTGCTTTCTTCTAATCAAATTGCACTATTTACCGAAAGCTGAGGTCATTTGCGCAATTGGGGATGGATAGGGAAGTATGATGGTGAGAGAAACCCGGCGTCGGCATTGACCTACCCTTTGACAACGAAAGGCGCTAGAGGGTCCGAAGCTTAACGTCCCATCTGACGGACGGCGTACTCACTCAAAGTGCTCTCCACAAAGCACCTCAAATAGGGATCGGGACACCACTGAAAAATATCTTGAGCCTCGGGAGGATTCGAACCCGGGCCCTCTGGGTGGGAAGCCACGTTCGTTACGTACGTACATGTACGTTACCCACCGTACCATCTCGATCCTCCTATTATCAACGACAGCACCACAGTGTCATGCAATAACTTCATAAAAGCGTATTTCCTTCCAATGACTACTATTCTCTGTGCTTCTACTATCGTAATCTCGAATGGGAGGGCCTCGTTCAAATCCGCCAGCATGTGTACGAGCTGGTGATAAGTGTAGTATCACTGTCCGCGAAGTGACATTGTTTTCAATCGCTAGTTTTGACTGTATTCTCACTGGCGGTGGTGTACATCAAGATCCCCAGTAGGTTCTCATTCCCATAGAAGAGTAGAAAATGACGAAAACAAATTGAATGTTAATTTAATGCCGTAGCAGGGGTTCAATACTTTGCTCATTAACGCAGTATATTAATTTTCAAATCAAAGGCATGAGTGTTATAACTGTTTGATCATGACAGTATCACACGCGGACTGTCAAAATTACTGTTTTTGCTTTGTGGACACCTATGGTGGTTCAAGTGCCCCATTAAATCCTATTTCATTTGTCATCAAACTTCTCAAGGACAGCACCATGAAAGGTTACAGAGAATTAATGCTCTGGACGGAATCGAACCCACATACCCTGAATTAGGAGGCATTCGTGTCAACCATTAGGCTGCTGGAAGTGCGGAAGATGAGAGAAAGCGCCAATTCTCGGTTTTGTGATTTTGAATTCATGGTTCGCGATTCACAATCGAAGAATGTCGAGTTTGATTCATTTCTGTTTTAATTTTTACCTCAGCTCTAAGTTCAAGCGTTGGAGTCGAGTTCACCGAGTATGTTCCAGTGATAATTACGTTTTCTGTAATCGGTTTGAACCTTACCAAATTGACCTTAACACACATACTTTGGAATGTGGATGAATTCTCGGAGGGTCTCTCAAAGTTGATTTCAGAGAGGATATTCAATGTTGCCGTGTGCAGTAAACCGATGGGATTAAAATGTTCGGAGGAAAATGCGATTGGTCACTCGATAGTCTGTCTGGCCTGCTCAGAGAAATTCGTTGGGCCCTTCGTGCGCTTTCTCTCCCCGATTTCATCCCGTTTCCCTCTCCAAGCTCTCTTTTCATTCACTTCACCCATTTTGCATACTCGCCATATAAACTTCCTTTCTGCCCACCCCCTCACCTCATCGCATGGCTCCCCCGACCACTTCCTTCCCCGACGCCACCCCCAAATCCTTCGCCGCCGCACGCAGCCTAGCGCCCCACTTAGCTCCTTGTTCTCATCCACTGCCAAGTTTATAACTCTCCCTGACCACCTCTTCCTCACTTCCGTTCTTTGGTAACAGACCCTTTGGGCCACTCTCAAGTTTCCATCATCACGGGAGCGTCGAACGTTCCTCCTTCATCCCCCCTTCGCCTGGCTCTGCATGTGTCCCCGTGTCCCGCGCGAGATCTCATCTTATTTCGTTCCCTGCCCGCTCGGGGAATACCCTGAGGTCGTCTCTGCACACCCCCGCCTTGGACGGAGTTTTATTTGCAGTTTCCTCATTTAGTGTGAGCGAGATTGACGCCCTTGAGGAGTGACATTTAAGTGGCGTTCAAGGACAAAGAATTGTCGTTTATTTGGGTCTCTTTTTAATTTTTGAAAAAGTCCTTCCTTTAACTTACGCACCACAGTGATGCTAAACAATCGTAAAAGTTATTATTAGTGCAGCATACGGCGATGCTGATCTTACGTCATTATTAACAATTTTTTCAGTGCCTTAAAAAATGTTTCCCTCTAAATTAACTTCTAGGGGATTCAATGTTTAAAAAATTCATGTCGGAAAAGTAGACGCTCAAAGAGTTATCAAACATTTATTTTCCCAAAGGATTCTGTCCATAATTACGTGCTCATTGTTTCAACATTTTAATCAACTTGTGATTGTGTTTGTGACACATTCCCTGCAATAAATTTTTCAAATTAAGATATAACGTTCCGTTATTAGTTAATGATTATTATGACTAGCACGATAGTAAATTGATAAAAAAACTTCGTTGAATTTCTGGCTGTTAATTGAATTCATTTTTCATGTTTTAAACTAAAATTTTTGCCCTAGTCACGTCTTACTTTTGGATATTCGTAATTTAACCTGTGGTCCTCAATACACTATTTTTGAACGAAAATCAAAGGAATTAGAAGAAAGCTGCGAATCATACACTTTTTAATGATAATAAGTACAATCAATGAAAACAATGAGGCATTTTTGAGCTTTCGAAACCCGTTTACCTTTTCGAATCAATATATATTATCCAATCACTCAATGAATTATTCATTTATTCATATCCAAAATAATTTAGATTAAGAAAGTATCCGAAATGTGCATTTTTGTTGTTTATCCTTTGAGGGTTAAAACCTGTGAAAAACTTTCTGTGTGTGGCCATATACTTACGAGAGCCATTTAATCCGTGAATTGATTTGACAAATCTCAGGTCTTTACGGGTAAAACGTATTTAACAGCTTTTTTTGAACTTTTATCGGTAAAAATCTAAAACTGCACCAGCATGAAACTTCAGTGCTTAAAAGCACAGAAGTATATGGATGGATTAAAACTTTTACTTTTTAATTCGGTACAGGTTGAGGTTAGTTAATGTTTACTATGAGTGATTAGTCATTTTATTAAGTATCTCGCATTTCTCAATTTTACTTCTAATTTTTGTAAAATGAGTCAAAATCTGGCGCTTTAGATAAGTCACAACTATTTAATCCCTTTCAGGTGTCTGGTGTCGAAGGGAACTTGCTGATTATTGCTTTCGATTCTTTCTCAAAATTATAATTTATGGTTGATAATGTTCCCCATTTCAGATTATAGATTGTCAAAAATATTAATTCTCATCGTCATCAATGGCAAAAATTACCAGCAGGAACGCTTTTTACATCTACATCTGCATCAATACCCTGCAAGCCACCAAAAAGGTGTGTGGGAGGGGGTGCAGCACCAGGAGGAAAGGGTAAGGGATGAGGGGGTTAGAGTTTTTCAGATGGATGGGGAAAGGTAAGGGGAACCTGCAAAAATTATATGTATAAATATACTAGTACAACCATGCGCAGTCGCTACCTTGTAGGTTAATACTTATTATGTCGAGCCGACTCTTGGGGGATTTCGATTACAAGCATTCTGGTCTCTTATTGTTCTTGGAAAAAACGACATTTTAAACCTGTCTGTCTTGCAATCAATCCCTCTAATCTTATATTCATGATCCCTCCGCCCGTAATACGTTGGGGTTCGTATTATGTTCTTGATGTCATCGGAAAAGGACCCTAAGGATAATAAGTTTATATTGTAAACGCCGCTGTGTAAGGGAATCCCAGCTATGGGTGAACTGAAAAAGGTTTATTTATACCATTGGCCTTACTTTGGCGGTCTTACTACTCCGAATGAATATGCATGGCTTACGTCGAAATAGGTTCGAGTTTCTAGAGCATAGTTTGACAGGGATGGATAAATTTGGGGCGGCATTTGATATTTTTATCGTTGACGTTAGGCGCAAAAAAGTGACGATCTGCTATTGCCTAATATACGTTATATTATCCGGAAAAATCATCGTTACGACGTCCAAAAATTTTAACTAGAGATGCGAAGTTTGTCAAACTTTTCCAGTGTTAAAATATCCTCAAAACTTTGTTCTTTCATCCGATTCCGCGGTCTCGTGTGCACATTTGTGATGCCATTATCTCCGTTACTGTAGTTCCTTTCTCTGGAGGGAAGGATAAATTTAACGACTAAGTTTTTGACTGAGTTCTTGGAAAAGAGTGCTTGGGAAATGCATTACATAACTTTACGCTACGGTCTACAACGCGTACTATTCGGATTTCATTCAAGTGCGATACTTTTTATTCCTTGTACGTCTCATCGTGATATTAGGTTACGAGGAGGCTTCATTTATAAGACCTGCCGTAAAAGTATTCGGGGTACAGAGGTAATCTACGTGCATTGTTAATAAAAAATTTTCATTTTCCCGTCCTTTCGCTTCCTTTTTTGCCGATCCCTTGTGCCTCCTTCCCAGCCGCTCTTGCCCTCCTCGCTTCTCTCCCTCTTCTTCCGACTTCCTCACCATCCCTCTCTTCACTCATGTATCTTTCATGGACTATATTGTCCTCGGCCACTCTCGAAATCCCTTCCTTTCTTCCCTCCCTCTATCAACTTAGGAGCCTTTAGAGCCCTTTCGAAACACAAGACTTTGTGCTTCCTTCTCCACATATATAATGGAAGAAACAGAAGTTAATGACGGGAAACGTGCCGGTATAGTTCGTTTTGTTTGAGGTCTACGCTATCTTATTTTGTCTCAATTAAATGAATATTAATAAGTAACTTACTTACTCGTATCATTTTGACCCATCAGTGCTTCCATTTTCCTATTCATTCATCTTTGCCATAACGAAATGCATTTAATTGCCGTATTGCGTATGAAATTTGGTTATACATAGGGGAAGCATAAAAAAATAGAGTTTTTTATATGCTTTATTGTTAATAAAATTTATTATGTTTTTTACAAAAAATGCGAAAAATATATTTCAAATAATCATTCCTAATTCGCATTAATCCATTTAGCCTTAAATATGAACAGCTGGGTTAAGAAAAGAAATTTAAACAATAATAAAGCCTTTGCATGTATCGCGTTGATACTAATGGCGTAACTCTATTTACACAACATCATATTATATGAATTTTTTTTATTAGTCCGATGGCATTTTTAAATGGAAATAACTCATATAGGCAAAGAAGTCCCCGTTTTCAATTTTTTAATACTTAAAAATTGTGTGGAACGAACCAATTTCCTTATAACTGATATTTAAGCAACTTTTTTCACGTTTCTTTCGTAAATACAATGTATGCATCATCTGAAGAAACACCCGTAGACTAGAAGACACGAATACTTACTCCAAATATTATATCATGAAACAGATAAATAGTTTATTCTATTTTTGTAAAATATATTAATTTTATGGAAATAAATTCTTTTAATTTTCATTTTTCTTTTGATGGAATCTTAGATATTTCTATTTGCGATTGTTTTTGGAATTGGGAGAACATTCTATCCCTTTTACTGTACTCGCGACGTTAGGAAATATATTTTCCATGTTCAGTTCAGAACTTTCCATTGGTACTTAACTTTAAAACATGACGTTCGCTATCCTTTGACCTCGGTGCGCCTTTGGAAGTGGAAGAAGAAAAAAGCGTCAGCACCAGGTTTTCCTCTGCTCAAAGGTTGGGGATTTCCCTTAGAGCTACAGGACTTTTCACATTCCCGGAAAATGCCCTTGACTACCTTTAATTGTTCGCTCATCCAGTAAAAATTGGCCAGCATTCATATATTTGCTCGCACGTTGATGGCACCTCGTGGGCACTTTTGGTGTTTCATTCCATAAAGAAGTGGTTGTAAAGAGGTAAAATTCTCTTTGTGGGTGGGCGAGATAAAGAGGAAAAACGTAGACTGGAATGGCCAACAAACGTGCAACATTCGGGTGAGAGAGGGAGGGATGATGGGTGGGGGTCTAAAAAGGAAGACTTGGCTAGTACAACAGAGTTTGTGGAGAGGAATGGAGTAGTCCGGAGCCTCCCTGTCCCCCCCTCTCCGCCTCCCCCCCACCCACCCCGCCTCCCCAATCCCTCTCCAACCCTCTCACCCACCCTCCACCCTGATCGATATCATCGGCGGCTGGTCAGGATGAAGTGGGAGGAAGACCGTTGAGTTTAAGTTCAGACGAGTGGTATCAGCATTGATTCGGACTGCGTTCGAACTCCCCCGCTTTGGGCCAGTTTTCCATCGATACTTTTGGGCAATGTGGACTCTTTTTACGTTTCTCTCCCACCGCAGGCTTCACTCAATTTCAGTGTGTTACAAAATGGAGGGCGGGGAAATTAATACTTTATTTTTCACCTCTTCTCGGGGTCCACCCCCCTTTGGATTTTCCCAACCTCATCCCCGCCATCACGGCTTGTCCCACAGACGCAGCGAACGCAATTTTGGCGATCTATGATTTCATCGCGGTAATACTTTCCTCCTCTTATCGGGCGGAATTCTCCGTTAAGTTTCATTTTTACGCATTGGGAGATGGAAAATGGGGTGGGCAATGACTTTATCTTCAAATGGGATCATAAAGCAGTCGGGACCCATTTTTTTCCATTCCTGCCCTTAGTTTTCCTCAGTTCGGTCTTTCGGGTCTCGTACGTCCAGGACGGGATCCACTCGTGGCTTTCGTGCAGATTAACAACTTTTGCCTCCATGCCTCGGGCTCTTTTTCATTTTCACAGGAGATTGCGGACTTGGAAAAAAATACTAGTCAAATTCGCAAACAAATAGACATGTGCGAAATATTCCTGTTGAGTGGAATGGGTCGCATGGTTGGCGTCAGGGAATTCTACTGCGGAGGGAGTCCATTAATGGTGCCTCCCTCCGCATTAGTGACATTAATTGTGGCTCAATGAGCAAACAACGGAAGAAGAATGGATGGGAGTGTGCGCCGTCAAGAGTCACTCCGCCGTCCATGGCGCCTTCAAAAGTTGATTCCGCTCCTGTCGTTTAGTGATCTATTTTTTTATGTGGGAGTCGTAGTGAAATACGGCGACGAATTGCATTCCCCCCGCTCAAAATGCATCAATTTTCTTGATGTGCTTTCGGGGAGTTATCTTGGCGTATTTTTTGTCCCCCGCGGGACGATGCGGGGGAGGAGTTTGTGGAGGACGGCGCGGGGGTTGAACCTCGTGGGAATGGAAGCAGACTCTTTGGGAGGTCATGACCGGGGTATCAAGGTGGTCGGTGGCGGACTAGGTTTGTGTGTGTGGGTGTGTTGGTTCCGCGTGGCTTTTGGAGAGGGTGTATTGCGGCATTGTGTGCGGGGAGTGTGGGTAGGATGCGGCGATGGGACGAAGGGGAGGGCGGGCGGATTCGGAGAGTGGCGGCACGGGGGAGGGGAGACCGGGCAAGAATGGAATGGAGGAGGAAGGGAAGGGAAGCGGCGGGGCGCGGGAGGAGGGCACTGGAAAGGGCGTGTGGAGGGAGAGAGAGAGATTTTTCAGTCCGACTATATACTCTGTGACCTGGCGCCTTTCCAAAATGTTCCTCATCCCTCGCCATCCCTTCCAACCCCCGATTACTCCTGCTTTCTCTCCTTCCGCCCCTCTCCCACCCCTCATCTCCCTTTGTCCACTTATGCCCTTCTGGTCAACTTCCCCTCGCCCCCCGGCCGCCTTCTCGGCCATTCCCAGACAACCGTCCCTCCCTCCCCCCGCACCACCCCATTCCCCTTCGATGTTCCTCGCAAAGCATATCTTCTCCCAAGACGAGGTAGCTTCCCTCACCCCCTTCTCCATCACCCCCTTCTCCCTCACCCCCTTTTCCCTCCCTCCCTTCATACTCATTCGCCCTCTCTACGTCATTTTCTTCTCTCTCGGGCATTCCATTTCTGCTCCTCATTTCCATCGTCAGCCCTCTTTTCTCGCCGTTTGTCGCTGAAAACGTGTCCCTTTCGAACATCCATCCCTTTTCCTCCACCGACTCCCACCCTTCCTGCACCCTCTCTTTCAAATTTAATTTCGCGTTTTACTTTTTTGCATCGTGATGATGTCACGGAATGAGCCGAGGTGGATTTTTCTTTATTGACACCACCCTCAAAACCGCAAATATGTCACGTTTCCATCGTGCTGTTCGGAGTAGTTCGGATGGAGAGCCGTCGGTCGGACCCGCACGCTAGTCAATGGTCGATTCGGACGCGTATCCAATCGTCTCTCGTCCGTTCCCCCCCCCCTCCCCCCTTTCCTCTCTTTTTGCACCGTTTATGCTTCTCTCTCCTTCCCAGCACGTCATTTCCCTCCCTCCCTCCTCTCGGCATTCGACCATGCCCCACTCGATACCGTTTTGCAATTCCGTCACACCTCAAAAATTTATAAGCAGCCATCTCAGATTTCCTCTCGCCCCCTCGAAAACCCACCCTCGCCCCCTCCACCCTCTTTCCCCCCCTTTGGTCTTCCTTCCTCCCGTCCACACACGCATCGGCTCTCTCCTCGAAAATTCTTGGTGTCTGGGCAACTGGCGCCAGGGTTAGGGCGTTGCGTGTTGTTCCTGCGCCCACTCCCCCGACTCCGCGCACCCCCGCCACTTTCCCGTCCCTCCCCCTCCTCCCATTCCACCCTCTCCCCTTCCCGTGTCCTCTCCTCCCCCGTCCCTTCCCCCATCTTATCCACTTCCCTCTCGGACCCCTCCATCCTTCCTCTCCATCACATATCCTCAGACCACTTCCACACAAACCACCCCTCCCTTCCACCCCTCTCTTTTCTTCCCGGCCACCAAGCCTCCTTGCCTCCCTCTCCTTCCGCCCCTCTCCTCCCTCCGCCCCTTGCCTCTCTTCTCACCGCCTCTCTCTCTCTCTCTCTCCGCTATCCCACCGCCCTCTCCCGCATCTCCCCGCGAACTCCATCTTGCATCGCCCCGCGACTCCTCTCTCCCGTTCCTCTTCACCTAATCTTCCCTTCAATCGCCCTTCCCCCTTTCTCCCGCCCTTTCCACCTCACCCGCCACGCCTACGACCCTTGCGTGAAACACTCTCTCTTCTCTTCCATCGTGTCTCTTCTTTGAGGGAGTCACCCACGGATTCATCTCTTTTTGCCATTTTTTCGGGCGTTCTGCCTCTCCCTCCTCTCCACCCCCCACTTTCTCTCGGCGAAACTTCCCGTCTGTGCTTTCTTACTCTACCCCAATCGCAAATCTTTTCTTCCCACTCGCTTGACTCCTGCGACTTCCTTCCATGGGTCCTTTCATCTGTGTTCGATCCCTTTAGTCTTTCATGAGACCTTGCATATATTTGGCACCCGCCGTTTCCTCCCCGGCACCCCTTTCCCCTGCGCCAGGGGTCCATTCTCGCGTGCCCCTTCCCGGAATCTTCGACTCTCTCTTTCCCCCGTCCCGTGGAGATCCCTAAGCTGCAGCACTCGTCGGATTCTCCTCCCCGGCGACCATCGCTTTAATACTATGCGACGGACGATTCTGATTCAGAATTTCTATGCGAAAGACCGCTAAAATCGCGCGTATTTCGCTCCCAAGATTAGACCGGAGGCCAAAGCTTTCATGTGCCCAGTGAGATCGTCGATTGAAGCAATCACACCCTGGTCCCCTTTTTTTTAAAAACATTCTTCACATTTGAAACACCCTGTGGGGAGGCATGGCTTTTGGAATTGCAGAGGGAGGATGTCTCTCCTGCCGAACGGGCGGGTTTAAATTTGATAGGTGTCCAAAAAGAGAGATTAATAATGAATTTCACTCATTTGGCTCATTAACATATCTCTTTTTGATGTTTAGCGTGAGTTGCAACGTATTTAAAGTGATCTAAAACATTATACTCCCCCCCCCACCCTCCGGGTACTGAACACCTCCATTCAATGGAGACTGTGACATCCCCAACTTCGAAGTGCGAATCTAATGAGGACAGGAGTCATCGATTCAGGTTTTTGGACCAATATTGAAGAATAACCTACATGAATACGTTCAAGAAAAATGTAATAATTATAGCCATTACAAAGCAGGTAATTGAGTTGATAAAATCGAGGAATCTTAGTTCAAGATACAGTTAATAATTTTATGATTTTATAAAGTTTTAAATTTATTTTGAGGGGATATGTATAGTTCAATTTCAAAGTGTTAATTTACATTCCGATTATTATAGGAATATTCCAAACACACCATGCCTGCGTTTTACGAACAACTGCACCAAAATTTTTGAAAATTACGTCGTTCGTGTTATTACCTATTGTTGCCAAAGAACTGTCGGCAGTCCAAGAGTACAAAGACGTTGAGTGCGATATTTTCAAAATGATGAAATCAATATACATGGATTTGTATAAAAACCATTGTCCATATCTCGATTCATTGCTTTGCAGAAATGTGTTATGCTCAAGACCGACATGGCCCTGGACTCACAGAAGGACGAATAAAAGCCTGCTTTCGCCCATTTTCCGTCTAATCGGGATATGGGATTTCAACATTTTCCTTTTGCAATTTTGAAAACTTGATGATTTACAAGAGTAATATCTAGAATGTGGTCTCATTTATCTTTTTTGCGACATTCGCGATATCGTTGTGCTCTTAACAATATTCATTCACAAATGAACGCAGTGGCGAGAGAATAAGTTCATATCCCTTACATAATTGCAACGGTTCCTCAGTTAAATTAATAAATAGATATTTATTTATTTAATATATATATATATAAATATATATTTATATAATATATTCATAAGGATAGGAGGAAATAAAAAATAAAAAAAGAATAATTTGAATGCGGTGTCTTCACAATTCATCATGGACTCCACTCTATCGGAGTTACAGCTGAGGATGATGATTATACTTTGCTCTATCACTTTCCTGTATAAAGGGGGTATTTTTTAATATTTAACTTAAAATTTGAAGGAGAAAATGATATTGAAGCGAAGCTGTGGTCGAATTTGAACGAAGTTACACTAAGCAGCGAAACACGTTTTGGATAAGCTCTCATAAAAAATTGTTTTGGGATTGTTGGAAGGGGATAATTGATGCTATAAGAGTCCCTAGATTCATCATTTAAGTACACTCTAAATTATAATATTATTGATCATGCTTATAATTGTTTAGGATTGGCAAACAATTTAATTCCGGGTGAATGTGAGCGTCCAGCAAATGTTATTTTGAACACCTATTGGCGAAAGAGCCCAAAGCTTTTTCTAGGTTAATAGCGTTACATAATTGAATTTTTTAAATTAATGTATTGTAAAAAATCTCCAGCTAAAAAAAATAATTTTGTGGAGAATTATTCCTAATTTGATATTTCAGGTATTTATAATGGCTTGTTTAAGGTCCTGAGGATTTAATTTTTTACCCCAACCACGTTTAGGATTTACATATGAAATGAAATTTGTGACAGTTATAGGAAATTAAATGCAATGCCAACTTATATTATTGAAAATAATCAGAATTACGGAAACACACATGGGAAAACATTTTGTAATATAGTATATTCGTGACGCATAGAATTGGAGGCTATTACTCATCTCTAAGTATAATGCTTGCATATGAAATTGAACCTTTCCAGTGATCAACCCGAAGGTCGGTTTGGTAGGTGATGGTAGAGTTCACCCAGTGCTAAGCCCGAAGGCGTGAAATTCACACATCAGGGTAGGGGGGGGGCAGTTCCTTTCCCTGTGCCGGTTATGGTTTCCCAGGAAGATCTAGTACACGAAAAATCACATAGCTTGGATGGAGCTGCAGATGCTCATAGACTTGCCCGGGAATCGAACCCGGTACCCTCCGATCAGTAGACCAACGAACTACCCCCTGGACTACCGCGACCCACTTTTATATATAAATGTATACATATTTTATAAATAATTTTGTAAATACATAATATATATACAAATAAAATATGAAATGTATATATTTTGTACATATATACAAATATAAAACCATAAACACCGTAGTCAAACTGAAGTTCGGTTTGATAGAGTTCACCCAGTACTAAGCCTATACGGCGCGTGAAATTCACACATAGTAGTAGGGGGGCCAGTTCCTTAATACACTGTGCCGGTTATGGTTTCCCAGAAAGATCTGGTACCCGAAAAATCACATAACTTGGGTGGAGCTACAGGTGCCCAAAGACTTGCCCGGGAATAGAATCCGGGTCCCTCCGGTCAGTAGTCCAGAGCTCTACCCTCTGGACTACTGCGACGCACGCGCGCACATGAACACATATATACTTCTATATCTTCCGATGAAGACGGTCCAGAATGATCGTCGAAATGATCAAGAAATAACGTGTGAGTGATCTTTTTATGTGTTTCTATATTGTTTGTTGCTGTCCAATTTATTATTCAAGACTTCCGTGTAACGTCGACGAAATTATATATATATATATATATATATATATATGTAAACACAGATATGGATTTTTAAAATATAAAAACTCAAAGAAAGGACACTGACATATGTAGTTTTGACGTTTCGACGGCACGACCGTCGGGTCAGTGTCATTTCTATTTGTGCGACGCCGAAGAGCGTTCCATATATATGTATACATAAGCATGTACATGTATATATATATATATATATATATATATATATATATATATATATATATATATATATATATATATATATATAAGTAAGAGCTAGTGGAAGAGTTTTTAAGGCCGCTCGATTTTGATTTATGCATACCGAATTAAATTATTCAAAAAAACCACTTTAAATGAGTAAGTAAAAATAATTAGTCGCCCTGAATTGTACTTGTACCTTTGATTTAACATGAACAAACAATTCTGTTCAAATTAATGCGCACCATTTAAAAGGATTAAAATCTTTTGTGTTTGAAGGGTTTGAAAAAGGAAATAACGAGAGACCAGATTTCAAATGGGCAAATGAAACAACATATAATTATCAATATCATTAGTATTAACATTGTCGTATCCACAATCATGGCTGTCATTGACATAGTAATTCATTTTGTAATAATCCTTTCAATTCTCTTAACACGATCTCAGCACAGATCTCAAAATTGAAAGATTTCACTGTCAGTGTCCCTCGGAGAGGTGCTCAGTCAGCAGTCTATGACAATATCCCGCACGCCAGGCAGTGATAGATGATCACAATCTGGACCCTTCTCTGTCGCGTAGGACATTGGGTCGTAATCACAATTTAGCCACTTATCAACACTTTCTCACACTCGCTTCTTCACTTAATATGTACAACATCCATCTCAGATGCGAGAAATATTTGAATGATTTATACGCGTGGATGGTCGTAAGAAAATGAAGAAGAAATGTACATCGAGGATAGTACGGAAATAAACGTTTCGGATGGGTTTGGCTAGAATAAAAGAATAGAATCCGAAGGATTGTGCGGTAAAATGATATTTCGGGATCCTAAAATCCCATGATTGTATTAAAAGTTTTCATCATTTTTATTTGGGTACATTAGGAATTTGAAATTGTATTGTAGCTATGTAATCTAAACCATTACTTAAAGAGCTGTGAGTGAAAAAACTTGTTCTAAGGACTACTGAGTGATACAGGCTACCTAAAAACTACCAACACAAAATTTACGTCACTATTGCGAGATGTTTTTGATGAGAATCTACCAAAAGGTCCCGTCATATGATAAGGAATAGATATATATTTATATATATGTACTTAGATACTGCCTCGGCTGAAATTCCTTGAATGTGTATCCTTCCTTTCTTTTACCATTTTCCCATCTTGTTACCATTTTCATGCAAAGAAATTTCGTGTAACTAAAAGTATTTCTGTTGAAGTGCAAATTTAATCGAAGTTACATACTGACTCAATTATCTGCAGGGGTTTTGCGAATTTGTAGCTAACAGATGCTCAATGATGTACAAGTAGCTGTAATGTTGCAATAAGGAATTTTATAGGCCGAAGGAAATGCAGTCATTTATGATGATGATGATGAAGAAAAGCGTAAGAAAAATCTGAGCAGATATTTTAGTAGCCTTATCACATTTCAATCGATAAAGAATGGAATCACATTGGGATTAATTATCTCCCGCAAGGCGCCCAGGACCTTGTAAAAAGTTGCTGTCTTCGAGACTAAAGGATTTGCCAATCTTCCACGAGCAAAATTTATCCAACCAGCACTTTTCGGCATCAGTGGAAAGTTGTTTAATAAGAGTAGGCCTATGAAAAAAAACAACAAATTTCGACACTTGAAAGCACTTTTTCAGTCGTTTGATATCTTTATAGGCACTTTTTAGGTGTAAGTAAGCCTTACGATTAAGTACATCAATAATAATACCAAAAAAGGGTTTTATTCTTTCGTCGGAATTGTGTGGAAGTATGCCAATAGATAATTGATCCTTCGCAGTTTCATGACTTATTTTGAAATTTTTATCATGTCACTCGGCTGGTTACTATTGTTTATTGGTGGATTTTGATGATTAGGGCGAGAGGGTTAAGTGCTGGGTTGAGGTGAATTTGTTGGGGTCATGAGCACATTCTATTTTCTGTTCAGTTCATCTTTTGGACGGTTGATTAAGGGAAGTTGTAAAACCTATTTGTCCCTCTTTTCCAAATATTTTATTCGAAAGTACGTTAACGATCAACATCTTCCAATTGTTTATGACCGATTAAACATAATATTAAGCGACAGTTATAGTATTATTCAGTGAATGTTGTAAGCCAGAGTGCTAAACGCTAATAGGTCGGATATTAAACCAAATAGTTGACGAAATTAAACGCAATTAATATTTGATGGATCGGCAATATAAAAACAAAATAGGGCACCCTATCGCCATTTTATATGAGAAATATTTGTATTTGCGCGTCATAATAATTTTAGATTTGATAACATGTTTTAAACCAAAGAGTGATTTATAGGATTGTATGATACTTTTGTGACTCAAGTTAACTCATTCTAAGATTTGGAAATGAAACAGAGGCACCGACGTCATCCGAAACACAAAAAGATCAGAATGAGAGATTTCCTTCCAGATGTTAAGACGAGCTATTTAAAAAAAAAAGGAAAACTTAATCGAGTTTTTACTATTTTGTCCAGGAATCACATGCATAACACACCCACTCGCCTCCTTTTCCTTTTCAATTGTTGGACATTCTCCTGAATATCAGTAAAAAACGCAAATTTTCCACTATTTTGTCCTCGTTTTTTGAAGCACAAGACTGGGGCGGGAGGGATGTTATTCGCTTCTTTCCATTGTCCTCGGTAGCAACTGAAATAGCATGCACACTTTTGCTGGCACTTGCACTCATTCACTCGCGCGAAAAAAATAAAGTTCTGCCTGTTGGGGATATATCCGTGAACACAAGTGGGCAAACATTGCACCGGGTAAGTCTAAATATTTCGTGATTTACCCACCACCCCCTCGTCATCCGCCCACTCTTTGCCACTCCCTATTTTTCTCCCAAGTATTATTTTTAAACTCTTGTTCACCTTAAGTCTTGCGAAGCCAACAACCCGCAGCCACACTTCTCATCTAGAACATCTTCACAGTTGGATGGATATATTCACTTGAAATTATCTTGGATATAAGGCCATAGCCTGAGGAAAATAGGGCATTAAAAAAGGATGAATGCCATTTTTAAGTGTCAGGACCATAGTCGCTAATTCACAATTTAAAATTTGTTTATAGCAGTTTTTCGTTGAATATTAACATCATCACATCCCATCCAGTTTCTTACCGGGGGAATGCTGGAATAATTGGCTCATCTCTCCGTAAGCTTACCCTATTACACAACATATACTTTCACTGAAATGTCAACAAGATATCGACTCATCCACACTTGGGAAAACCTCTCAATACAAAACTATTTCACTAACTTTCAGTTTTTTTTCACTTTTTTCGTTTTTTTTAATATTTCATACAAAAAAGCAGGGAATTCCAAACATATGTACACATATTTATAATATAACTCTACATTTGATCTGTTGCAACAACAGTCGTTTAATGGTTCAAAAAAATTTGCACAATTTTGAGAATTCCACCCACACACAACAGTTGAATGACTAAAGTAGTGAATAGTGAACTGAAAATAATAAAACAGGCTTTAAGACGCAATGACAGTGTTTTACAATCAACCTTAGTATTTTTATATTCTTTGAATAACACGTCTTAATTCTTTGGGAATGAATTGACTTTTATTTGTTCTATGCCCAGTAAAAGATGAGGAAGAACTTCAGCGAAAGAAACAAGGCATATTCAAGTCTCGGAAATTTAATTCAAATTGCACTTAATTACGGAAAAGCGGAAAGAATAATTACAAAATACATTTAAAAAGCAATTACTTGGCGTGTCTGAAAATAATTGCATTGTAATTAAAACGACATAAATATATCAAGGTACTTTCTCTAGTGGCAATGCATAAGGAAAATTAAAATTTCATTCTAACCAAAGCTGTAAGTGGACGCTATACTTTTGAATTTGCAATATTGAAAGGATTCATCTCCTTCATTCAGTGGAATGCTTTTTTCTAAATAAAAAACGGTAACCGAAAGCGACATTCTGTCGTGACAATGATAACAGTAACAATGAAAATGTATTAATTTTTATGATCATACGCTGATATTGGTAAAACGTTCGCTACTAAAGCAACACTTCTCACTTTTATCCTTGTAAAAAACTGGAAATCACATTTCTTTGGGGAAAGAGGGTAGAGGGGAAAGCTAACATTTTTTCGTTCTCCGCCTCCATTTTTCAAAGTCTCCATCTCTTATCTTCATCACTCTCTGAAGACGTTTTCTTCTTCCCCAATTTATGGACAGATGAAGAAGTTTCGACGTGTTTCTTGATCACAGACAACTGAGGAGGAAAAGAATAAATGATATAAGCATAATTTCATGAGAAACTTTTCTCGGAAATATCGGCGTAACAAAATGGCATCTTTATGTGATTAAACACGGAATATGACTGGCTATTATTATCAGGGAGTTAATTAGTCTTCATTTCCTAATTTTAATGGCCGAAAATTTCCAGAAATATAGAGTCAAGAGGATAAATTAAAATTAAACGCGTGGATAATTTAATTTTCCCTATAATAACCAAAATTGCTTCAATCAGTACTGCCAAGTTAAAAAATATGAACACATTCAAGAAATTGTTACACATTTTATTCGTCATTGACCGATTATTATGAATGCAAATCGCTCAAACTTTTATGTACGCCCCTTAACAGGTCTTGAGAAGCAATTGATTAATTTATTTTGAAAATGGCATACTATAAATCATTCATAGTGTCGGAATTAGTTCTTTAACTAAGGGCTAAACATTCTCATACGGCTCATCGCAAGTTAATATTAGTAAGTTTAATAATACTTATTGTTTTTTTTAAATTTCGTGCACAATAATGTATAGATTATTAGCAATATTCATGGGATAGAAATTTACTGATACGAAAGGAAATTTAAGCACTAATTTCATTTGTAATTCAGTGAACTCCTAAATTTTATGTTCCATATGAGACAGAGTCTTCGCTATGCACACTATCTACTTTTGCCTTTGAGCGAAGGCAGGACTAAGGTGTCCTGTGGCCCTCTCCGATGCTTCCCCAGTGATGGAAACGGTGCTCCTCGGTCTGGTTAAATTAGCCAAATGTTATGAAGGCCGGTATCAACTCATACCCTGCGAAGCAATTACTGCTGAAATATGATCATTTATGGGCTCATTTCAATTTTTAGAGAAAAGCTTGGAACGAAATTATATTCATGTTAAACTCGTGAAGTGTTACTTTTATTTTTTATGTAGCCGTGCTCAGTGTATTGAAAGGGGAGAAAAGAAAACTGGATTTACTAGCAATGGAATGAAAATAATTTGTGGCAGAATGAAATTATTCGTCTGAAAAACAGGGTGCGGGAACAAAACTTCATTTTTCGAAAGCGTTCGGCGTTTGAAAAAGGAAGTTATGTTGCCGCACCTCGTATTTGCGTACAAACCATTTGTTCATGCACATTGCAACACCAAAATTTTAGAAGGAATATTATGCTGTCCCGCAAGAACCATCTATTATGCTAGCATATCGACGGGATCAATGATTTTTTAAGGGTTGAGTCTTTTGCCGGAATGTCATTTCTGTTTAAATTGACCTTCTGACGGTCATTACATGAGACTTAAATACCCTTTAGACTGTTATGATGTTACTGTATAATTAATACATTTCCTAATAAAATTAAGGCCCCGAGTCATAAAATTCGTGCGAGCCTGAAAATATTGAATTACATTCAAAATATTTTGAACCTCGTTGATGAGTGGAAATTGTAATTATGTCGCTGTTTGTTTTTAAAGTACATTTTCGTCTGAAGGGGAACTTCTTGTTCGAAAAAATTTATGCATCCAATTGGTAATTTCTTAGAGAGAGTTATTCGCGAGACAGGGACTGTTGTGATGCTCTAATTCACGCAATGGTCCGTGCGGGGGTTGCCGCGCGGGGGCTGACACCCACCTCCGGAATGGGACGGGGATCGCCGCGGCCATGATGGCGATGGGACGACTCAGAGCGGGGGCGGCCCAGGGGCCGGGCGGGCTCAACACCTGGGCCGTCGCCCGGCATCACGGGCACCCGCACTCATCCACCACCATCTTGGGTAAGTCCCTTTTGATAATGTTGAGGTCGGGCCCGAAGTAGATTAGGGACATGGAAGAGAATTTGACGGGTGCACAGCAGGGCTGCATGCCGGAGAGTCTCCTGTGGTCCATGCGCCTGTACTCCTCTATCACGTGCGTGTGGTAGTTGAGGAATGTGTCCGGCGTCCGGTGCGCACCCCCGCAGTCCCCCCGGCAGTAGTTGGCGTAGTAGCCGCCCGGCGCTATTATCCAGTCCTCCCAGCCGAGCTGCCGGAAGGAGACGTAGAAGCGCTGCTTGCAGCACGCTCGCACTCCACCACCGCACTCGAGCGCCCTCCGCCGCGAGCGCCTCGTTCCCGCCGACGGGTCCGTCTGGAGGACGAGGAAGGGCCGGTGGTGGCCGCCCCCACCCGCCGCCTCCGAGGACGACGAGGACTGCTGCTGTAGCGGGGGCAGGCTGCGAGGGGGGGCGGCGGGGGGCTGGGCCGGACGGTGCGGGCCCCCGCCGTGGTGGTGGTGGTGGTGCGGGTGGCCTCCGGACGACGTTGGCTCGAACAGCGCCGCCTCCACGAGGTCCCCGCACCCGGCGCAGTCGACCAGGAGGCGCAGCTTCTCTTCCCTTCGCCGGCCGCCCTTCGCCCCCGCCACCGAGTACCATTTCTGCACGGCCGCGGTCACGTCGAATTTCTGCCAGCCGAGAGAACTAAGCGTAACTGGGAGCGACGTGGCCAGCTCAAGGTGGATGTTCTGCGGGAGGAGCAAAGGGAGAGAGAGTTAGTTGCGAGGGCGGTTGGGTACTTCCCGAGAGTATTGTCGGCAAAGCAAGGAAATGCTCTCAGATTGAATTTCCTTGCGAAATGTTATTATGGATGGTCGCTGCCCACAAATTGATGTCAAATGGTTTTGCTACTAAGGCAACGAGACAAACAATCGTGATTAATATTTGAAAAAAAATGAACAATATTGAGGGTAAGGAAGGGAGCTGTTATTACAATCAGAATTAACTTGCAGGATCCATTTCAAAATATTATATTTCATCTAAAACTTTCCCTTAAAGGGAAATGATTTTTTTCACTAAAAAACACGACAATCTGATGAAAACGCACATTAAGTTTTAATATTCAATTATAAGTATTTATTTGTTTTCACATCGACTTAAACCGAAAAACACGGGTAAACACCGACATGCTTAATACAATATAATAATTATGTATTCTTCCTTGAATGTGGAAGTAAAGTAACAAAAATTCGTCCTGGTATTTTAACCTAATACGGAAACATAGAATTTATAAATGGTGCCAGTTTCCCAGAAGGTAGCATTGTGTTTGATCGTCAAGAAATTAGTATTCAGGTACTTTTTTGAACTCGTGCAAGAATCAATAGTTTGCCGATAGAAGTATTTGATTTTATCCGACGAACAGCACTCAGGTGGGATGCATTTATGTAAATTACGAGCGCTCGCATTACCGGAATTGCGTTCTGTGCCTACATATTTCGCGTTACGGTTTATGGACGTGGAAGATTATAAATATTAATATATGTGCACTGCTGATTCATTTCAATTTCATTAATAATATTTGCACGCAGCTGTTGACGCCATCTTTGTTAAAATTGCGATATGCAAATCAAACTATTTTTATGTAATTGATATTGATCTTAACGGTTTTAAATCCACCAGGACTAAACTCCATGTCTTCAATATTTTTTCTCAGTATTAAAAATGATTTTTCGAGATACTACCATGAAGTAAGTTAGATATTATTGCGCGTTGTTTGCCTGAATGAACAAATGAAACTGAATTCTAAAGCGGATAAGGCCGGTGCTGTAGTCCTGAACTAATATTCCGAATTATTTCTGAGCATCGACTGCACACAGGATGGGTACACCAGTATTAGCAGTCATCTTGGAGTCTCAAATTAGTTTAACAGGATCTCCAACGAGTTTGCAAATTCACTCTAGGATGCAGCCAATGTCTTTTTAATATTGCTAAAGCATCAACTGTACTTTTAGTTACTTCTTTTTTCCTAGTCCTATTTAAATTTCCTCATAAAGCGGATATTTAGTTAGCCAGTTCTTTACTGATGTTCTTCAGCTTTCAAGCAAATGGAGGATATCAAGTTCACTGAATGATATTTATGAAAGAATGGGCGTATTTGTTTATACCTGGCAAAATATTTAAATGCAAATTATGTCTTTGTCTTGCATGTTACGAAAATCAGCTTGAAAAAATTCATTAAATAGTTCATTTGAATGAATTGTTAAATTCTGATATCTTAGTATACTGAAATTAAGGTTTTCAAGGTAACATAAATTTACGATTTCTGTTGATTGCCGCGGTAATTTTTATCAAATTAGGACACTTGAAAAAGTAAGTTATATTATTACAATATTGCATTGATGTAGTTTACAATTTTATTAGAAACAAATCCATACTTTTTCGAAATTAATGAACGAAACACCAAAATATATAGGCTATGAATATCTGAGCGATGAGAGAAATCATCAAAATATTCATATTTGAAACGTTTGTGCCAGTATTTTAGCGCCTTTTCATAGTTACCGCATAATTCCTCGAGTTCCTTTTCTTATCGCTAATAAAGAATGCAAAGAAAGAGTTCCTTTTCTTCTACGGTGGTTGTATATTTAGAATGGAAGTGACATACACAGGAATTTTTCTTGAGACTTTTCCGAACAAAGTTAGTCTTATACTTAATCGTAATACATAGGGTACATGTGAGTGGGTTAAGTGAGTTCAATCATTAGTGGATGCAAACTTCATTATTATGGAGAATATTTCGATTTTTGCTAAAAATTTAACTTCGAAAAGGTTTTTCAAAAAGTAAAAAAATACCAGGAAACAAATAACCGCCCAAGAAGCTGGTTCAAAAACATTTTTCTAGGATCAATGACATATTAGTAAATTTTCTCCGCGGCATCCTTTCTAGAACAAAAAATGTGGCCATGATATGATCGGTTTCCTCTCATTCCTAATTAATTTAAATGTTTTACCTGTAAAAATTCCTCCTGATTTACGGTCATCTGAAGGCGAAAACGAATCAAACGCTCATTGAACTTCTTTGAGGCAATCTCATGAATATCACTCTATGGAGGTGAGTGTTTCCAGTCTCCATAAAAAACTTAAAACGTGCGCGCAGGAATTCACTTTATCAACATCATACTTATAGAATGAAAGGTGAAAGAAACGCACGAATACAATGCTTGGGTGTCCCCCGCCAAAATTAGACCACGCTGAAAATCTCGCGAATTTTGGACCATGTGCTGAAAGATTGAATTGGCGAGGGAAAAAAATGGCAACGGAAGGTCTCTAGATTCCTTAAAAATTACACGACTACTTAATTATCAGAAACCCTAGGGTGATAGGTGTTTGTAAAGGGAAGATCGGACCAGTCAATATTGGCAAAATGCATATCGCACGAGTTAAATCTTGAGAAAATCAACCCCACACTAAAATGGTACACAAGACCAAAATTAAAACAGGGAAACATTGTCCAACTAACAAGACTTATTTTATGAAGTTATCTAGTCATTTTTTCCGGTAAGATCCTCGCTTGCAACGATAGAAGACTGTTAAGAGGCTACTTATACTATTTGGAAATGTTAATGCAAAATTATCTTCGAGGAGATATCATGATCGAATGTTAAAATTCCTATCATTTTCTGGTTCCGAGGCATCACTTGCTGCCAATATTCAGATGGGGATTACTAAAAGACGTACAATCAGGAGGCAACGAATAGATAATGCTATCGATGTAAATTTATTACTTCGTCGTAAACAGAATGGAAAAACGTGGAATGAACGATACATTTTTATATTCTAGTGAGCATTTCCAGGATTTCTATGATGCATTGTAGTTGCGGAAATACTTGATGTGGTAATGCACGACTTAAAGAGTTAATTAAATGTTTGCATTCATTTGGCCACGGATTTCCAGTATTTCATGGACAATTCATAGATTCCAATATCATATACAAAGTTAATCTCGTTTAGTAATAGTGACGAAGTCTTCTATATCTGATTACCTTTCGTGGCATTTATGTAATAGTTAATCGGAAGATGACACGTTCCGCTGAAATCATGATCTAATATTGATGATAATCTTGAATGACGTCGGGTGGTGACCGATAGCTGTCTTTTCGCCTCCTATAATTCCTTAAAGTAATCGGCGGGAAATAGTGTCGACGGATTTGAGTGTGCGACCGGCAGATAGCGTAGTGAAAGTTGCACGCGACAAGACCCCCCGTGAGTTTAATGGCCACCTCGAGCACTTTCACCGCTCTACCTCCCCGAACACACATTTAATAAGAATAATGCGACCCGTTCAGAACAACATACCTTACCACTTAAGTGTGTGGTATTGTGGATATGGCCGTCGTCGTATGGCTGCACCCGGAACACGAACAGCGTGATCTTGCGATCGGGAACTTGGCGGCGGATGTTCCTTCCCAGGGAGGCTCTGAAGTCCACCCTGACCCACAGGGATGCGGACTTGACCCGCAGTTCCCACTCTCCGCCCCCGCCGCCCCCGCTCCCGCCCCCGCTGCCCCCGCCTCCGCTCCCGTAGCCGTAACCTCCTGCCCCGCTGCCCCAGCCGCTGCCCCCGCCTCCGCCCCCGCCACCTCCGCCTCCGCTGCTCCCCTCCTGGGCGTGGGAGAACTCGAGCAGCGCCTGCCCGTTGAGGGTGTGACCTACCCCATTGGGAGGAAGGAACAAGAGCGGGTTCAAGTCTCGTGCGTGGGTGGGCTCACCCGTGACGCCGATCTCGACGTGAGTGGGATTTTTAAACCGTGCACGGCTCGTGCGCTGTGCTCCCAGATCATGTCGGCTTTGCTGCGCCCATTGAGTTCTCCGGCAACATGTGATTTTAAACATTATATTTGCACGCCGAAATTTCCTGTTATGCCTTTTGATTCGTTTTTGTGTGCATGATCGAACACAGACTGATTCATTAACAAATTTTCAACCTCGCTAAACGCCTACGTGAAGAACTGTACACATTATTATTTAGAAATTATTAAGTACTTATAGATTACGATGAATGACGTACGATTTTATGGAATGGTATTAGACTTTTTAAGAACTATATTGTACATATCAACTGCTGGGTAGATATCTGGACAGGAATACATGAAAATTTGAACAAATGGTGATAACATGTCCGTCAAGATGTAACCAGTTTATGATGATGCATTTGAATCATATTTGATACATATCTACGCTTTTACTGGTTTCGGCACCAAGACACAAAGTCTTACCTCAACGACGGTTGGCTAAATAAAAGAAGATTGGAGATGTATCAAGCGGTTTTAGTTTTCAACATGATGGATGTAAAGGATTCCCACCATATGCCTGACGCATGGTAGGATTTCCTATTTACTCGCAGAAGGTTGTCTCATTTGAAACATGCATTTCGTTTTTGGGACTGAAATATCATTTTTCGTGATTATTTGCTCTCGGGTGTTTCCACGATATTTCTTCACATTGATTAATAGTAAAAAAGCCACATTGGGCTAGATCTGGGGATAAAGAGAGGATGAGGCACACAACTTACATTTATTTGTTTTCGCGAGGTAATCGCCATTTCGCGGGGGGTTCCCGGAATCCACTGTAAACGCAACACGTTTCATGTGTAATTTTTCTGTTACAAAGGGGTTGGTGGTACTCGATGTAATTATCGGTATTTGAGATAGTGCTCTTTAGGTCATTTTATCATCTTCTCTCGCAATGGAAGCAGTTGCGCTAATGTTTCCTTCTCGCAAGAGCGAGGGCTGGAACTCCATTAACTTACAGTGGTGAGATATTTCGTATTTTAAGTATAGAGTATTAATGGGTATTATTGCATGATAATTATTGATGTATCAATCATGGAGGGATCCAATGTTGCTCATGGAACCTTTCCGGTGGTCACTTTGCCCATTGCATCAGGCTTATTGAATGTTTTGTACCGTTATTGCCGCTTATGTGTCCGCATGGTAACTCGTTTTGATATGTGATTTTTTGATGCATTAATGTTACATTATTGGGTAATATTTTAAATGCAGCTGTCACATATCTTTAATGGAAAACTCCCAGCGAAATTATATTCCCAAATAACTAGGATTTTTATTTTTGGGTATTGTTGGATTCTCCAGGGAATGCTAGCTTGTCTCGGAAGGTTTTGATGGCCAAGCAATGGTGGCCGACGGTGGAATTCAATCCTCTAGGTAAAAGAAACTGAGTATAAAGTTTGCAATTCGGGGGCCGATTGACTCCTTCGGTGTGTCATCCGTGGTCCTCGCCTTGTGATAACTCGGAAGAAAGTTTTGAAATGTCGACGCAGCCCTGTGATGGTCTCACGTGATGGAATAGATATGCATTTCATGTGAAATTACATTGCTCAAGTTATCAATATAACAAAGCCCATACTCCTTCCGTATTGTTTTTTTAATGAAAGTTGATATTCGCTTTTTTAATCGTTGCGTCTTGTGAGATGTTGAAAATGGTGGATTCCGCATGTTTTCTCCAAAACTTGTGTGAAATAACTTGACCTGACTTAGGTTTTGATAACTCTGCCTCCGTTTGAAAAAACTCATCAATCTACAGTCACATTGATGCATGATCATAAAAAACTGATTCTAAAAGAAGAGTGTCAGCTAAAGTATCATATCTAAAACTGTCTCTCGTTCCGTTCCTTCACTTTTGAAATGATATCTGGAATTTAAAAATACTTAAAATAATGAGAATTTCAGTTTTTTTCCGTAGTCATCGAAATTATTTTCTGATTTTTATGACGCTTGCGTACCTCTCCGGGATAATGAACATCCCGCAAATTCCTTCACTCAAACTCGACATGGCTCCATTTTCGCAGAGCATGAGATCACCCCAAACTCAACTCACGAAGAAACCTCGACTCTAGTGTCTCCGAAGACTATTGCGCTCGCGGTAATGTTGGTCGGCCACTTGGATCTAAATTAAATGCTTTGGGGCTGATATATTGACCGCCGCCTACTTTTTAGTGCTCTCGGGACCCTTTCAATGCATTTCTCATCCGGTGACTGTTTCGGGGAGGAACATTAAAATCCTCGGTTCCGCGCTCGACACTCGCCGGGTTTTTAGACAAGCAATGGAGAAGTCGTCGTCGGCCATTCTAAAAAAAAAGCCAAGCCGCCTTACTTTTTATCTGCCATTTCGTTTTATCTCGGCAGCGTCTCAACCGACAAACGGCATTAGGGAGCCATCCTCCTCGACTCAATGGCAACGCATCCATTACTCCACGTTAATGCCGTGAGGTTCACCACATCTGACAAAAGATCGAGTGATCCAGATCCGAGTAAGTGATGAGCTTTTATAACCCTCAATAGGCGTCTAATCGTCTGCTCCGTAAACGTCACGTTCCCCCCCCACCCCCCTTCTTCCCGAGACCACACCGATTCTTGGGAGCCAATTGCCACGTCGGGAGGAGAGGGGGAGGGGACTAGCACAGTCCGATGAGGGCACACTGGAGACGCATCCGGGGATGTAAAGGAAGAGAAGGAGGGGAGGGTGGGGGTGGGGTGGTGGGGGGCGAGGAGGCCGTGGCTGGAAGGGCGATAGGTTGAGATGGGGGAGTCTTGGTTGAAGGGTGGGGGAGAGAGTGCGGGGAGGTGTTTGGAGGGAGGGGAGTGGATCTGAGGGGTGCGGAGGGAAGGGAGGGGGAAGGGGGTGGGGGGGAATCTCTCGAGTCGTCGTCCTTACCCTCCTCTTCCATCATCCCTTACCCTCCCCTTACCATCCCCCCCCCCACCCCCCGATCCTCTCTCCCTTCCCGGCCCTCCCACTCCTCCTGGACCATTCCGCCCGCTATCCCCTCAGCACCCGAGTCCACTGCCCTCCTCCATGGCCTTCATGTAATGAAAAGAAGCGTCGTTTATTGACGCCGGGGCGACGCCGGGGGTCTGGAGGTCGAGTGGCCGTGGGAAGGGAGGGAGGGAGCGAGAGAGAGAGAGAGATGAGGGTTGTGGCGGAAGGCGTCGAGACGCTAGCCAACCCAGACGGCGGCGTCGGCGGCGGCTGCTGCTGTGGCGATGACGGAGAAGAACTCGAGATGGAGAGTAAGAGAGAGAGAGGGAGTAAGAGAGGGAGGGACGGGATCTCTCACGCGGGCGATGGATGTGTCAGGGGGTGCTGCACTCTCCTCTTCTCTTCCCTCTCGGAGAGGGTGGGGGGACGAGGGGGGGGGAAGGAAATGGAGAGGTGTATGCGGAGGGTGCGAGAGACGGCTTGGAGTGTGAGAGACGGTTTAAGATGAGACTTGTTCAAAAAGGAAGGGACATGCTATTCATGAGGAGTTTCCAGGAGCTATCCAGAGAACCTTGTCAAGTTATTACATTATTTGGCAACCTTTGATACGTGTTTTTTCGTAAATTTTGCTCATTGAGATTTATAAATTTTTAATAGTTTCTAATCCATCCATGATATGGACGTATTTTCTATCATATATAGCACACGGGAACATTTTTCTGTGATTGGAAAGGATTACGAATGCTGAGTGATGATTGATGCTTAGAATGGTGCTTTGATTTGTGAGGGAACAGACCGTGTGTAACGCCCCCGGGGATTAAGGGTGTATGGTGCGGAATGTGAGGAGGTTTTGTTTAGCGTTTAAACGGAAGATATCCTCTGTATTGGATTAAATAAAAGAAATAAATGATTGAGAAAATAATCATAAGCGTATTTCTTCGGGTGTCTAATTGAAAGTTATAAAATAAAGTAATGTTTAATGTGGTCCTGCTATGCAAACCATGAGTTTAAGAATGGGATTATATGCGGTGATTCGATCTTACTGCTTGGCTTGGTACACTCAGCTCGACGGGCTTACTTAACTTTTCGAAACTTGCCTGGCGAGGGTTATGAACTCTTCGGATTAAACACCTTAAAGTAGGCTAAACATTAAACAGTCGTAAAGGGGATGGGGAGGATCTTTCCTCATGAAGATTATTATTGTTTCTGATGAAAATTCAGTGACATGGGAAGCCATGTGGTTTAGCATGATATTGTGCGAATGTCATGCGGATTTGAAGCTGGAACCCAATTACATCTAGTGCTCCACTCATTTTGACTCATTTCCATACCGGATAACAAGATTAATTACAGAATAAAATTATTTATATTGGCTCTATTCAAATCAAAATGTGGTTTTTCGAATGATTTTGAACCCGATATTTTAAAAACCAAATAGCTATGCCAATAATTACCCAGGAACAATACGTAAGTGTATGGTTCCCATAAGCTGATTAAAATAGGAAGAATGCTTATTAGAAAATTTTCGGCAATAATAGTCCAGATCTTAATTGTACGACATGTATATTCACTTTAAATGAAAAAAAAGGTTATTAATGAGGGCAATTCGGGCGACGAGGGAGTCCCATGGTAGCAAAATTGATGCTGCTCCCGTGTGTAGTTGATTGAATTTCAATAGGTGGTGGTGGTCACTTGCTCAATAAGTTGAAGCACACGATGACAAGGTTATTATAGAACTACCTTTGTAATGAAATTAAATTTTGTGCGAGCTAAACGAATCCCGTAGAGTTTACCGTGTAATTTTTTTTAGCACTGTAGCCAATTCAATTTCCCTAAGGTTTTAGTAAAATAGGTCCTAATGTACACATAATAAATATGCAAGTATTAATATGATCATTAGACATTAAAATCCGCATAATGAGAGCTATGAAGAACTATCTGTTTTAGACTGATGATAAAACTCATACTATATATTTTAGCCGTAAAAAGCTTTAATTTCCTCAAGCCGTGTAATCAGTCTAAAAAGAGGCAGCAAGAAGCTCAAATATCCTTTCCAATATTTATTTTGTCAAATATAAATATTAATTTATGCATGCACGATTTACATTAGCCAGGGTTTATTTCGCAACAATGCATATGAACTGCTCGAATTACCCTATGAATAACACCTCTTAGAATAATAGTTTAATTTTAATATTATAATGAATTTTAGTCGTGTAAACCCAAAAGATGACAAAAGCGTAGTCAAAATTTTATATTCATAAAAATATGAAGAAATATGTGTAGTTTGTTGCTCGTTGGTCGTTTGGAATAAAATTCAAGCTAATTAGTTCCCCGTTAAATATAGCGGGGCTCGTTTTTGTCTCATGCAATGAAATACCGTTTTAACTTTTTTGCATTTGTTGGAAGGAATATCAGAATATTGTAATGCCTCCGTTTAAAAGTTTTTTGCGAGGTTCAAGTACGGCACACCTTTCTTCAAACGCGGAATGACATGGATGGGGATAGATTGAAGAACATTTTAGAATATAAATATTTCCTTTCGTTCTCATCTAAAGGGTTGACTTATTTTGCATAGTTATCAGTGTTTTTGAAAAACCCGGTTTAAAAAAGGGAATAAAACTGTATTCAGAGTAGCTGTTGGAGAGAATATATTCGGAACAGCTACATATATTTTAGGCCGGTTATTTCATGCATTTTCATCATTGTGATTCTTAAAAACACTTAACAGCACATTAGGTTGATACATAAATACAAAGAAGGAAATCGCTTGTCGTTCGTCCACATCGTCGACAAATTTTGTCATCATCATAGATACATATTTTATGTATATATATATATATATATATATGTGTATATATATATATATGTATGTATGTATATATATATATATATATATGTATATATATATATATACACACACACACACACACATATATATATATATATATATATATATATATATATATATATATATATATATATATATATATATATATACATAAAATATGTATCTATATATATAAAGTATGTATATATATATATATATACACACACACACACATAAAATATGTATACATGATGATGAAATTTGTTACCCTCTTTCCTAGTGCGTGTTTTCCAATCAATAAAAACGGACCGGAAAGCCCTTTTTGGTGTACACTAATTAGAGTAATTCTAGATTTTTTTAAAGTTCCATTTAGCGCTTTTACAAGGATTTCAATTACAATTGAATTTATAAGCATCTCTGGCCTGCAAAGACCTATAAAACCCTTGACATTTCCGACCACTATCTCAGAATTTTGAAAGATTCCTCCCCAATAAAATGGCATGGCCCAAGAAAGAACAATTTTTGCCATTTAATTCAAGGCACCTGGAGTTACGACCGCATCTTCTTTCTTGACGCCTTTGTTTGGCCAGTACACCTGTGCTCCGCTAGGTGCCTCTGTGTTCAGTTATTAGGACCTCAATTAATTAACAATGCGGATCGGTAGACAGAGTCTGTAGAGTATGTCTTCCAACGGAGCTTATTTTAAAACCACGGACGTAGAGAAGACGCGATAGGAAACGACGATTGCTGGGCAGTTTAATTGGCTGTGAAATGTTGTTGAATGTAAATAATGGGTGGAATTGAAGGCGGGCAGGAGGTTAAGATGGGACGAAGGGAGACAGAATGCATGTGGAGTTGGAGAAGCATTTGTTGTATGTAGTTCAGGGTGTCACATTTTGTCGAGTCAGGCGACGAGGCTCGGAAGTGACTCAGTGGTTCCTCCGTGTTCTCAAACCTAGCTCAATTAATTTAGTTAAGCTTGGTCGCTAATACCTATCTAAACTGTTGGGCTGGCATTCAGCAAGGCGTTATAATCCAATGTTTTCATTTTTACTCGTAGAAAGGCGTGTTATAGCGCTTGCCTACAGAGATTTTGATATCGCTCCTTTTTGTGACACCATATTTCGTGGCTTCAGAGTTATCGATGTAACAATTAAGAACAAATTTGCCTAAAAAAAATGCAAGTTATACAACGTTGCTCACTGTAAAGGGGTTAATGTTTTTCAGCTATGTAATTTTTGCCCGCGAGAAGTGGACCGTTCGTCCAAGGCAACTCTCAACGTTGAACGAGGCGGCGGACTCAACGGCCGGTGGAATAATTGCACCTCTCAAGTGGAGCTGCGAGGGATTATGACCCCACGTGGCTCGTTTTAACGGCTCTCACTCGCATTAGATGTTGCGATGCACTGAACAGGCACTTTCTATGCGACGGCGCCTGCAACAATTATTGGCCAGCAACCCGTGAGCACGGGTGCTGTGCGGAGCGCACGTATTCAAGGGGCTTTCTCACCACTTCCACCGAATCCAATCTCTCTCTCTCTCTCTCTATCCACTCTCTCTCTCTCCTCTCTGCCTTAACAAGGCGCTCGTATTTGAGATCGTAATGTGACCGCGGATTACACCGCCATCAGAACTCGTGTTCGCTTCGTGAGCAATAAATCTCAAACGACATTAACCCAATGCGATGGCAGATTTTATGGCAAACCTAATCCTTCCAAAGCCTTCGCGTTAACCTTTGAGAATAATCCTTTTCGATTGTCACTCCTGTGGGTCGCACAGTTTCTCAGATAACACATTTAAACGATTTCACCAAGAGGTGTTTTGTTCGTTTGGAGATCAAATGAATACGAAATTTAAATGGAAAGGTTTTGACATTCTTGTTTTTTTTTCTTTCATAGTTGTCTTGTGTCAAATATTTCACGAAATATGTGACTGAAAAAGGCTTTTTTGAAGGCATAGATTTAGGGAAAACTGTGGGAATTACTTTTGAAAGCTCCAAATTCACTCATATTTTTCTAACTCATTGAATGCACTTTTTGATGCTAAATTTTTTAAAATAATCTTTGAAAGCCTAAAAGTGGGCGGTGGCCCTAAATATGAATTAACCGTCTGAATGTTTGAATTCACTTTGTCATCTAAATAGTTGAGCTAAATCATAGTTTTCTCGTGAGGTTTTAATTGAAAAGACTTAAGAAAGGACTTGAATCAGCAAAATACGCGAGTGAATCAGTTATTCAGTCGGAAATTTCCTTAATTATTTGAGCTCAATTAAAATGTCATTGTACAATGGTTTAAGGAATTGCCAAAATGGTAAATAAATATTCTAATACAATCAAAAGCTACTTTTACAAGAGGGAACTCTTTGATGCACTATATTTATATTTTTTGTAATTTTTGGTCTAATCGGTATCATTAACATGCAGTTGGACTTATTATAAATAGGTTTAAGAGCATTCATCGGACGAACTTTCTAGGACAAAGAAAATCTTTGATTTTGGACATGGTGTACTACTATTGGGGCACTTGCATTTAGTTATTGGTAAGAGTGAAGTCACTATATAATTGAAATTATCTCCGGATAGCGACAAAATTACTAGTTTTATAAACGTAAGGAAACACTGGTAGTATTATGTATCAAATTTGATTCAATTGTTCCCGGCTCAACTTTGTGGAAGTTCATGTTCATTGAACGAAGAACACAATGTATATTTCCCCTGTCCCAGAATGGCGGGAATATAATTTGTGTTCTTCATTCAATGATCAAATGTATTAAGGATAGCAGAATAATTTAAATTATGGATTTAAGAATTCGATTTATTTTTTTCATTTCAGTCACCTGAATAGTTTGCTTCCGGCAATATCTGTCCCATGGATACGTCGGCAACTTGAGAAAATGTGGTTGATGCAGTCATGTAGTCAAAGATTTTACGACTACATATCAGATGCACCGTTTTCGTCATGTTGATTATGATAGCACTTTAAAACCAACTCTAAATCAATATTCGCTGACCTCGAGTGACCCTCATTGACCTCAATGCGTCCTTGAAAAACGTTTTTCTTTAAAGAAAGGCTAAGGAAAAATGAATGACGGTAATGATTTGCTTCTTTCATCCTCTTCAAATGGTTTATACACGTCATGCAGCTGTAATGAGAATTAGAAAATCTGTTCAAAGATTACTACGACCAGCTTGATGCCAGCTATAATTAGTTTGGTACTCTTTTCGGTCACTTTTTGCGAAAATAAAAGGCATGCATTAGTTTCATTACTAATAATTTTTGAAGGCCATATTTAATTTGAAAGTATTATCGTGGTACACGTCAATTTTGTGAATTTGCTACCACATGTTATTCATTAAATTAGGAGCCGATTCTGAAAATCGGCTGAAAATTGCAAATTAATAAATAAGATTGACCTTTGCAAAAGACATTCTCATCGTTCTCGGAATTACTGCCACATGAACGCCATTATTAACGTATTCGAAGGCCTTGCTGGTTATTCTTTGCATTAACCATTCATGTATCGGCTTAATACATTACTTAACAAAATATTTCATGAAAATAGATGAACCCATTCCATTTCCTCTTTTAAATTATTATATATAAGCCAATCATTGACATAGTGTTTCAGGTTTTCTTTCTGATTATATTTATGCCATCATGCTGCTTCATGCTAGTGGAATGATTTGATTTTAATAATTTGCATGGTATATACTTTGACAGATCCAGTAATTTAACTTACAGTTCCTTGTAGTGTTAGAAGATATTTCGTAACTACCTGATTAATATTCAATGTCAGTGTTTATCAGAATAATGTAAATACTATGCCCAAAAATATTCAAGTTTTCTGCGATTCTCCTGAAAGTGCAGAGAAGCTCCTAGTCAGTTTGTTTGTAAGTCACGCAGGAAAAACCACCGGAAAAATTTGTCTCCAGCTGTCTATGCCCCTTGTTAGGAATCTACGATCGGAGCGGAATGGTATTAAAATGTGTTCATGTTGGCGGATTACGATAAACTAACCGTGAGATTTGGTAAATGCCTTTCAATATATATATATATATATCTATATATATATGTAAAAACACAGATTTAGATTTTTAGAATATAGAAACACAAAGAAAGGACACTCACAATTTGTTATTTGACGTTTCGACAGCACGGCTGTTGTCTTCAGAACTTCTGAAGACGACAGCCGTGCTGTCGAAACGTCAAATAACAAATTGTGAGTGTCCTTTCTTTGTGTTTCTATATTCTAAAAATCTAAATCTGTGTTTTTACATATTTGTGCGTCGCCGAAGAGCGATCCATTTCGAAGATATTTTATATATATATATATATATGTAGACAAATTTATACCGGAAAATGAGTTCTATATAATCCAGTTCTATATACATGAGCAGTATGTTTTTGCGTATTTGATAAAGATCTCTTATTATTTCGTGTTGGTAGTTCATGCTTAGTTAAATCGAATACCTACAGTCATAAATTCTGAGTTTCATTGATATTATTTGAGTACATATCTGGATATTTATTAGAAATGTGTCCGTAATGTCGTTTTAGATGAAGTTTCTATAGAAGGTGGCGTTAAGCGTAGTCAGAATCTGTTTTACGCGATCTGTTCGAATTATCTTTGAAGGGACATTCTTAAATGACCGTATCTTACTCCCAGTTCAAAGCCCTCACTCTCCGCCAGCTCTCTCTTAGGCCGCGACGGCCGGTTTGTCGAATAGATTGCGAGTTGATTACCCCCCGTTGCCAGTTAAGTACAAATTCAATGTTTCTTGCACCGAAATTTCATCCTTTCGCACCCACACGCCGGGAATATTGGGATTTGATTTTTTCTAGATCCATCAATTCCAGCCTTGTATAACATTCACTTTCCATAGCAATCACTTGGGATTATTTTCGGCATAAATATTATCAAGCCTATTAAAAGTCCGAGTCATAATCACTTCGGAAAATATGCCTGTATTTGTATAATGAGTATCTATTTAAGTTGAGGCTTGTGGGTGACTTGTGTAATGTAGAAACTAAAGCAAGAAAACAATTTTTCGTAAAATTTCTTATCAGCACATACCTTGCAGCTTAATTTATGATAAAGTTAAATAAATATTATGGCATATGCATCTCGAGAACGCGGGTCGTTATGAAGAATTGTAATTTGATTTATAATTTCTAAATTACACATGACACCTAAATCGTTTGGGCGAAGGTATAAGAGTAAAAATAGCACGATTAATGTTAATTTGGGGAGAAAAAGTATAGGAAGACCAAAATAAGAGTTGGAGTAATAACCAACCTCACTGTCAAGCAAGCATGAAAGACGGAGTGGAGAAGAATAGAGGCAATCTGCGCACTAGATGGATGCAAGGAAAGATAAGAAGCAATTACGCAGCTCAAAATCCAAACTACATTCATAAATTTAATTTTCAATTTAATATTAATTTCGCAACGCCAAGTTGAAGCTTTTATTACACATTTACACTTACTTTACATTTACACACATACACTTTAAAGTTAAAATTTTAAATATATTAATCACTGGGTGTCTTCTATTCGATTTTCCCTATTACTCCCTCGAGTAGTTTTTCCGTCGAAATAGAGCTAAGTAATATTCAATTTTCGGTATGCATCGTGTATTTAGTTGCAAACGTGTGGCAGTCATTCCACCAAACTTTTTTTTTGACGATAGGTTTTCAAATCCATCTGAAACATTATACAAATTATAAATTTTGCAAGTAATATGAATATCTGACGTTTTAAACTTTCGATGCATTAGAAGAAAATCCCAAGTAAAAGTACCGTAAAATCATCTGGCAAAATTATCATCTCTAAAATTTAAAAGTTTTAGCCAAAGGAGTTTCGGCCAGAGAAACTTTTATTTTTCGGTTGCTATATTTATTTAAATTAAATCAATTTGAGCAATATGATATGTTCATTGCTATATCATGAAGCGCCCACGATAGATTTATGAAATACATGTGTATTAACTGAATTCAAGATGACAATTAATAGGGAAGAATTTAGTTTAAGCGTAGCCTGTTATTCTAAAAGTGAGAATCATTTCGCCTGAAACATAATGATGTTACCATATACAATGAGTATGTGGACAGGGGAACTTTTGGCAGTTAATACATTAAATCCTCTTGATTTCCTCGACGGATGGATGTAGTTCCATTGCTTCTCGCAAATTTTAGACGCTGATTACTGGCGATTAGTAAAACCATAACTCTTTCCGAATAGTACATCGAACCCAGTCGCTATGTGCACATTTATTAGTATCTGTAAATTGCCGATGGTTATCTTGTCGTTTTATTGTGATACACTTATACTCTTTATTCAGAGTATGACTAAATTTTTCGACTTGAAAAATCAGTGGTTTTTTTCAGTTAAATCAGTGGTGCATTCCATTTTCATCGCGCATGTAATTTTATTAACTTTCTTCAAAAGGAAAATTAACAGAATTATTGTGAAATATTTCGCAAGTAACCATAAGGCTCTGAATGTCACGCATTCCAATGCTTTCCCCAGATGCATTTTGAATGAAAAGCAACTTCTAGTGTGTGTGGGTGTGTGTTCTCGTCATAATTTCATTTCGAGGTTTAATTGTATCGCTGTGTCCGTGTCGATCGTTTCTGACTTTTGTTCTGGAGGGAGCACAAGGGAAGCACATTCCCGATAATGGCACCTCTTCTTGTAATTGACATCCGAAAATTACGACCACCCCGGAAAAAAATGAATGCGAGCAATTTAGAGCGTCTCTCGTTTCAAGCGCATATTTCTTAGATTTTTTTCGCGGCGGCTGTTGACCACTCAAAGGTCGTGCTGCGTGACGGGAAATTTTGATTGCTCTGCTTCCCCTGAGTAACGAAGGCCTACCTTTCTCCCTCCCCCTCTCCGCACGCCCACCCCGCCCCAACGGCCCTCCCCCGCCCCCCCAATTACTGTTAGGTAGGTCGAGTGGGCAGACGGAACGCGTAAACCGGCAACATCGTATATTTCATTCGGTGGAAGTCGGCTAGGATACGCCCATGTGCGGCGAGTCACAAAGGGTGCGCAAATTCAAGCGGGTATCATCCACCGCCGTGTTGGGAGGGCCGGGGGAAAGGGGAAGGGGGGAGGGTTTTGGCGCGGAGTTGGGTGGGGAGGGGGGGACCGTGGAGTGAGCAACGCCCGTCTTTATGTAGCCGCCCTGCGATATGTGCCGGAGCCACGTCATCAAGGGAGTGCTTCTTTTTTTTTTCTTTCTTCACCCTATCCGCTCCTCGCCCCCGGGGTTTTCTCCTTCCCCACCCCTCCCCTCCCCGAGCACCATTGAAGCCGTCGTCGTCTTGTCTTTCGGGGAAAATATTCACCCAGACTTTAACCGCTCTCTCTCCCCTTAACCGCCACCTCCTCCCTCTTTCTTCCTCCTTTTTCTCTCGAGGAAGCCTCATTTCCATAAAACGAAAGGTGGAACGAAAATTTCTTTTACAGTTGCACTTTACAATGTTTTGCATGTCGTGCGGTTATTTTGTAGCCTCCTATAGTTTCGTGTGGTCTGTAACCTTGATAAAAAGTATTGACCCAGAGTTAAGCTGCGGTTTGAACACGAGGGACCGAGTTACGACGGGAACACCGCGATCCGAAGCATCGGAACGGGGCAAATAATTGAGAGGATAAACGGGATCTTGGGACTGAGAATTAGTTTATTACCGCCGCGCATGTATTGAAGTGGTTGGCAGATTCCGCCGGAGTTGAGGCCTTATCGGGAACTTTTTCTCTTCACCTCTGAGGCTTTGTAACTGTTAAACTGTTTGCGAGGATCGTTGACGCATTGCATTCTGCTGGCGTCAGCTTGAAATGTTACTCGTATGTTTTTAGAATCTAATTCATTCGCCAGTGTAAGGCGTCTTCGAAGAGTGTCTAGATCTTCACATTGTTGTCATGGAGCAATAATGCCTTGCATAAATTTTTATTGATGCTGCCTTTTCTGAATGAAGCTAAGAAATCGTTTGGAAGGCATTCAGGAGTCCGTTCATCTATGGTACGTCCATCCTAGAGACTCGGGTGAAAAATTCACCCTCCCTCGTTGGAGCCCTCGTTGGACTCCTTCCAAATCGTTCGAATGACGAGTAAGGAATTTTGGGTCGCAACACTTAAGTGGATATTGCCGGAGGAAGGAAACCATGCCTAAATAAATATTTTTTATGAGTTATGGCATTGTGTTCATCATCTCAGAGTCACGCAAGCATTTCATTGTTGTATAAATGGTGGGAATTAGTTTAAAGTTAAACTATAAAAAATTGTGAAATGCAGAGAAAAAATTAACATAATATTAATTTGTATAATTCTTCAAGTTTTAACGTCTGAATCAATAATCACAGCCGAGTTACAGCGCATTCATGGTTTAAAATATCCTGTTATCTTATCTCTAATAATTAGAATAAAGTATCCATTCTGACAATATGCGCACATCTGTTGACAACTATGCCAACCTTGTCCATCTGATATCGGTCCAAGTTTTTTTGGGAAAACGTTATACTAAAATCAATTTTCAAAAAATCAAAAAGCTTAAATATTTCATATTTAGTATTTTAATTGATCGGATTTAAGTTCATTGATGTAAAAATCGGAATGAAATGTATTTGGCATCACGTTAGATTGTGATAGTGAAATTAATTGAGACTTCTCATGTCACGCTGTGAAATGAGTCGGAAATAACATGAATAATATATTAGCAACAAATATTTGATTTGCAATGATACGGCCATGATACCAATAGAACTGCTGAAAAGTGCGAAATGATAGGCTGTCATTATGATGCCAACAGTGGTCTTCAGCAGTCTTAAAAACTAACAGTAATGCTCATATAAAGAAAATAAATGCATTATTAACCACGAGCCAATCCATTCGGGGACGTAGTTATGATCAATCAAGATCCAGAAAAATACTTTGGTGACATTCTAACTTTACATTCATAGGAAAACACATTGGAGGGATGTTTGGAGCTGCAATAAAATATCGCTTCCTCAAGAGAGGAATCATTCAGATGAAAAGTTTAAAGAGATACTCTTTCACTTTGGCTGGACCTCTCTTTTAAACAAGCTCGAGAATCTCGGACTCTGCACGGAAATGTAATATTTTTAAATTAAAATTATAAATTTGCGTTAAACATTACATTACTATTAAACTAAAAACCACTGAGCCACTCAATTATTAATAAAACTTGAATTGAAAGATTTATTAAAATCAACTATTAAAAAACAATAATTAAAAAGAATGTTTGTCATTCTGTGCCCAGGGTAAGACTCGACGAAAAAACGCGAGTGGAGCTGCTTTCATCGAGAGAGATGGCGATTTGCGTTCGAGGGGCAGGTGGGCCAGATCGAAGGACGGACGAACATTAACGCTTACTATTTTAATAATTAACCGACACAAGGAATTTATCTTCCCGCGAAGAATTAACATTCAGAATGTCGCAATGATTAGACCCGACACCTATTGAACATCGGCTCTTACAAATTCACTATGTAAGTAAAATTGGTCCGTCGTTGGAGCTTTTCTTGTCCGTAGCCGGTGTTCTAACGCCTGCAATCACACGTTCCTGTGATAGCTGCTGGGTGTGAGTGGCGGAGTTGGACGAGGACTTGGGTTGCAGTTTCGACTTTCAGGTAACTTTCAGTCAAAGTAGATTTGCAATTTTCACAGGCATGGCTTGGGTCCTGACAGGCGTTTTCACGACTTGCGTGATTCTCAGATAATCCAAACTTGGATCAGTCATTATTTGGTCGTGCAGCCAAGCTTCTTTGCTATGCATTCAACGTTAACTGTTGGCAAATAGGTACGATCGATGAGATGGAAAATTTTCCAAGAAAACTATCATCTAAGATGGATAATTATGGCCATCGGGAAGCGGGAGCTAAAAATCCAGGGGCAACCATGGATTTGATACTTAAACGAATGGCTTGTTAATCTCCAGTCTTTCCAATGCTGGCGAAAAGAATTGAAAGAAAACCTTTGAGTTTTCTGATGTATAACCTAAGTACATATGGGCTAGAGCAACCGGAATGGCGGATTGAATATAAAGGATGAACATAATTTGCTTATCAATCAAAGCACATTCTCTCCGAAGGCCTCTGGAAAGACTTCGCATTTCCGCTGCTATGCGTCTTAATTTGTATATAAGCAATGCGAACGATGGTAAAATACTCTTCCAGTGTATTTCTCCTATGTAAAACATGGGAAGTGGTTCTTGTAAGTATATTGTAGAATTATTGTAATTAGCTTTCATTGCTCTTTCGGCACCCAGAGGACTCAAATTTCGCAAGGTAGTAGAGACAAAGAACTGGAAATACATTGAAGATCTTGATGGAATATTTTATAAAATAATATTTTCGATGCAAGATTCCACCAATACTGAAATGAATGTACATTTCCATTTTCACTGCTTCGATAGGAGCAGTGAAAATGGAAATATATATAGAATCGGGGCGCTTGGCGACATATTAGACCCACGGATCTCAGGGTAATTCACGTTTCCTCGATAGCTCAAGTGGTTAAGAGCATCCGCCCGGCAAGTGGAAAGATCCGGTGTTCGAGTCCCGGTTGAGGAAATATTTTTACTCTTGTGATCCGTTCGATTCCGCCTTCCCCACCTCTATTGTGTTCGTCCTTTGTGTGTTCCTATCCCTTTTCCTTATATCTGTTTCTGTATATATGAGTATTTATTCGCCGTTTGGCGGGATTTCGTGTTATATATATATATATATACATACATATATATATATATATATATATATATATATATATATATATATATATATATATATATAAACTGGATAATACTTAACGAAAATGCCATTTTGTTGATTGAATTCACTTACTCATGAATTTGCGAGCCTATTTAATCAGAAATTACTAGAGGTTGTCTTGAGGTAGAGTGGCTAAACTATTATGCATTCCGATGAACAAATTATTCGTGAATGCAATTTGGCGATGCAGAGGAAAACATGTTTCAACATTCCTGGGCTGAAAGTTTTCCTTTTCAATAACTATATATGTTGTCAAATGTCTAGTTTATCTTAGACGAACCAAGCTTTCTCATTTGAAGTGAAATATACTCGTATTTTGAGATCTAAGAATCATATTTAGGAATATCATGGCGTGATGAACATTTAATCCTTTACTCCTTTAATTTGTCCTCACCAAGTGTTTTAAATGGGTTTGTCTTAATTTTGATCATTCACATGCAATTTCGCATCCACCTGTATTTATGACCTCATGGCCCATATTCTTAGCTTACTGGAATTTGTGTGCTTTCTGATTATTGTGAAACCTTATCGGCAGTAAAATGCCGACTGCTGGAGTAGGAGGACCATTTTTGAGTGAATATGCTAAAACACCCCTTAAGGGTGGGTGAGAGGCAACTTTTGTAATGTGCAGTCTCGACTAAAAAAATTGGAATACTTGGAATAGGTGGGTAGGAATATTGCTTAGCATGCAAGAGATGGCAATCCTTTGGTTGTAATCCTGCTGCCTCTGAGTATGTGGTAATGTGATGGAATGAATAGTTTATACGACCAAAAATAGAAAATGGATGTGAACACTTCTGGAAAAATACACGTCTTATGCTATACGGTAGTGAGTGAAGAGAAAGATGGGATTGAACACAGGGATTACGAACCCATAAGAACGCGAGTTTAGAACGAGGAATGACAATGTTGAGAGAATCATCAGCGAAGTGTACTAGAGGTTTAATAACAGCTGATGTAGTATGTTGATACCCTCAGAGGATTAGGGGTAAATGGAAATTTTCGGAATATTCTACACCATTTCGTACAGATTCATTGGGGCGAGTCCAGATTGCGAATCTTTTAATTTGTTGGAATCAAAAATGAAAATAAAACATCAGGCGAATAATGAGGAAAAAAAGGTGCCAAAAGATGATTAGCTAAAAATGAAAAATGCCAAGAGGTAAAACCACGAGGCAGTCGTGAATTGCAGGGGAAAATGGAAGAGGAATGGAAACTGAAGAGGCTTGCGAATTCGTGAAATAACCTCACGTTGGAGTGATCTAAAAATACTTGACCTTTTTTGTCGAGATGTGTTCGTAGAATGTGACGTGTATGATCGGAGAATATTAGATAACGAGGCAAACACTTGATGAATAGAAGCCGCATAGAATTTCACAGACAATAGACTCGTTGGTAGATTCAGAGGGCCAAATATAAATACTTAAAACTGTGATAAGAAAAGGATTTGAGATGCGGTGTAGCCTTTTATGACTCCCAACTTTTGGCCTTTGAGAAAAGGGCAGGATGAGAGCAGAATGGAGGCTTTTGTGACGTGGATTTGGACGAAGCAAGAAAGGAACAAAATTGAAGCGATACATTTCGAAAGTGAAGAAATTAAGTAATTATTGAAAATTTGAAAAGGTTAGCGGATTTAATTTTTGAGATATATTGAGTTATTTTTAGCTGTTGTAGAAGGGAGAATGCTGAATAAGAGGGGGAAACAAAGAGAGCGACCTTTTTGACGACAGTAAGGAGCTAGAAAGTTGAAAGATGAAGGTGTCATGGGTTTTGATTTAGATATGAGAGATTTAGCAGTTGACGATGTTTTGTGATACTTTTCAGAGACCATCGAGAATCTACAGGTAATTGCTAGAATACCGATCCAAAAATAAATATCATCCGCAAAGTTTTGTGTACCACCCACTAGAATAACAACGACGGCAAACGCCGTACTTGGGAAAATCTTGCTTTTTTTATGTCCATTTTGTTGTAAACAGGATGAATGCAAGTGTCGGTAGCTCTTTGACTAAAACGTCTTTCCTGCCTCATGGTCACTTCCACATGGCCCTCTGCTGAAATAGCATTCATAATTAAACAACATGGATGTCCTTCGTTCACTTCTTTGATGGAAAAATAAATTCGTGGCGTGATAATATTGCCCGTCAATTTGACAAATGATTCTAATGCATATGGTGGGCTTGTTCCGTCAACTTTTATATTGGATGGCTTGTGCTATATTGAGTCATTCCTGAGAGAACCGACCTGGGCAATCCGAAGGTCGATTTCATTAACGAGGTCCTCTTGTGCTAAGTCCGGTGACCTGTAGAATTCACTTACGCAGCGTAGAGGGACGAGTTACTTTCCCTGTGTCACCTGAAGTTTCCTAGGATGAACTCGTCCCTGAAAGATTGCATAGCTACACTGAATCCAGCCGTGCCCACAGTCACCTGAAATCAACCCCGGGCCCTCCGGTCTGAAGCTAGGCTCTTTTTCCAACAGGCCACTTTGCCCCATGGCTGTTAATATTATGTTAATGCATGAAACTTTATTTTAAAATTTAGGGCACGGAATCGCTCTAGGTAACTCAGTTTGTGTAATTATAAATTAAGAAGAGAAATCATATAAAAAGTAAAGATTTAGTTACTATAAAATAATGTTTTGGAGGGTCACAAAATATTTTTACTATTTAACCTAAAACATAATATTTTAAAGCTGTATTTTTTGTTAATATTCACTAAGAAAACAAACGATGAAGTCGCGGGCATGGCTGAGGCGGGTGTCGGGAAGACATGGAAAGAGGATGCAGGAATTATTATGGGGCGGTGGGTTGATGAAGAAAAGCGGAGAACATTCTGGCAAAAATAGGTTGGGGAATGAAAAGAATAGAAATGTTGGATTGACTTTAATGATGTAGGAAATATGCAGAGTAAAGAATGAGTTATTGTGAAATGCAGCATGGGGTTTGTGGGCTGGGTCATGCTAGGTTCTCAGGAGTGCATATAGAAGGTGTGTGGTGCAACAGTCGATGAAAAATCCACCCTATCCCGGTAGAGTGCTTGTACTCCTATGAATCCATACCGCTGCTATACTACCACGGCTGCTCATAGTTATAATTTTCAACCGTCAAATATTTTAAAATAAACTATACAGTATTTATAAATTTACAGAAATAGAATTCAACTCTATTTAATTTTGGGATTTTAATGTTACTTTTATATTAACAATTTCAATGTTTTTTTGAATTTTCACTTTCTAATGGATTGTTCCTAGGCGGAGAGCAATGTTTCTGGTGCGCCAACTGCGTCCGAGGTCACGAGGGTCCAAACTGATGGCATTGAAGACTCATTTATTCAATGAATCCGACTTAATATCACACATCTCAAAGTTTTAGCTGAGAACCTTGCAATTTCATACAGTTGCCGTAGAATATTGATCATTATTCCATTACCTCTTTCCTAATAGTTCAGCACTTCACTTCCGAAGAGAATTTGCTTTCACTTTTGAATGAGGGAACGACTTTGTAAAAGATTGGCATTTATTTGAAGTTTGAATCTGCCATATGAAATCAATTGATTTTAAATGGAGGATGAGCGGCCCCTTAGCACTCGATGTAAAAGCAAATCCGAATGCATTTCTCAGCCAATTTGATGCGGCACCTGGAACGTAAATCAGGTAGAAATAATCTGAAATGTTTCGAAAGAAGTTAAACGTAAAATGATGCAAGTGATTTAATGACTGATCTTTTTCTTTTGGGAAAAGCCTTTTTCCGTGGGTTGTACTTCGTCGAGGTCCATGCCAATGTTCCTAAGTAGTTGCGCGTTCTTCCTTTGTGGCTACTTACTTCTATTTTATCAAGTCAACCCGCGGCTATTAGGTGAATTAAGTCATTGGGAGACATCTACGCCCAAAGCGCAGGCGTAAAAATTCACATAGAGGGATAATTTTAATTTTTGTGGAATTAATAAAATGATGTTACTTTCTTCGCATCATTACCGATATTGCATATAATTATTGGCGGTAATATTGTGTTTTTAAAAAGACTGTCATATTAAAAATTTTTGACTTGTCCCTCTTTATACCAGAAAGAAAAAAGAAACGCGAGGAAAATGCGAATTTTGATATTCAATGCTAAAATTCGGCTGTGGAGAAACTTTTTCAATAAAATATTTGCGGCTAAAATACTCTGCAGTGATGAGAACGTATTATGGATGTACCCTTTGTGAACATTGAGGTAATGGATCGGAGTAAGTTTACAGAGCAGGTTGTTTTAACCACTTCGCCAATGGGAGGAGAGGAAAAATCTGAAAAATGAGTAATCGACGTAAAACCTCTGTAGCCCATAATCCTGGACTTGCAACTATACTTTAGCTATTGAACAAATGATATTTCCAATTGAAGTTGAAACTATGTTATTTCAAAAAGATTCTAACGTCAAATTTGTATTCTTATGCGAGGAATAGTTTTACATTAAGCACCTGATAATTTTTTTATGGTTCCTTATCAGCAGCGTCAATTAGATGAAAGAAATCACCGCCAAAGTCGAGGCATAGTAGCCGAAATTATTCTAAACCTTCATTAATCTTAATTTGCTCGGAAGATTTGATGTAAAAATAACGAATATAGGTAAGCATAGATCTGGTAACTTAGGCTGCTAGGCCTCAGTTGCCAGATCTGGGAAACCGCTGGTTTCACAGGGAAAGATAATAGTCTCACTTCCGTGCATTGGTGAATTTAAATCGCCGTAGGGTTTAGAGCCAGGTGTTTTCTACCTTCACGTATAAAATCAACCTTCAGGATGACGAATGAGGTTGAATAGATTATGGTCAGCTCAAATTTCAATCCAACTATTTATCTGCAATAATTGGTTTCCCCCAAGGAAACTATGGTTGAAAAACCATATTTTCATGATCAGATCAGTAATTACTGCAGCATTGAGGGAGATATTTCCAAGTATTTATATTTTGGTCACTCGATCTAACCATCCTTCATTCTGTACTCGCTTGTGCATTCGTCAATCTCGGAATTAATAAGATAATCTGCATCATTTATTTATTTTTACTAAATAATTAGCATTAATTAATTGATATCTGATGTGCCTGGAAAAAATCCAGTTTATTTCAATGATATATTAAGTTTTAATAACATTATGTTGAATAGTTAAACATGCATCTTATTCATAATCGTTAATATTTCAGCTTTCTTGAGATTTATTATTTCATTGCGCATGTAATTGAGAAATTACAACGTTTTCTTAAAAAAAGTGATCATGGTAATATTACAGCTGCAAAGGTGCATTAATGATGTGTGAAATTGTGGGATTGCCTCGGAAAAAATCTGTTTCGAGAAATGAAGGCAGATCGTGTGAAGAAAATAGAGAGAAGAAATATTATCTCTCAAAGTATCAGTTTACAGGTACATACTGTCATAAGAATCTCGGCTATAAGAGGGATTGGAGAGAAATTCCGTGGCACAAAGAAATTGAAAATGAAAGCTTATTGAAAATACTATTATTTAACATTTCCTGGGGATGAACCTTATGGTCAAACTTAATTAATAGTTATTTTGAAATTTGGGTGTCATTGTGATGTTTGGGAATCAATACACATATGCCATATGATGCCAAATAATGATGGGTGCTGAATGCCGTGTTGTGATCATTGTAAATGAAGGAACCCGCCCAATTTGGTTGGATTTCATTTAGCGTTATTGAAACACATCGAAATGTTAGTGCAGATGAAAATATTGTATTGTTAAAGAAATGGAAGGAACAAATAAAGAACGCTGTGTGTTAATTCCAAATGATTGAATGAATGTGGGAAAAAAAGGTCTCATCAACCCTCCAGGCTTTCCGTAGTGTTCCATAATGTTAATAAAATTAAAGTTGTCCATCATTTGTATCGTTGGATAAATTAATTATATTATTCCCCGGTGCATTTCTCGTTTCAGAGGCGGAAATTGTTACACTTTGAAAAGCTTTTGAATTACATTATTGACTTCCATTAACTGAAACGATTTAGTTTAGATTTAATTTAATATGGGGAAGGCAACATGTTTCCACGCATTCATTTGGATTGATAGATTTGATTGTAACTACTTTAGAATTTGTCATTTAATTTGGGATGTCCCTATTAATTCACCTGCCATCATCAGGTTTATTCTGTAATAGCTTTTAGAAGAAAATTAAATTTACCAGGGATGCGCATAATTTGAATCATGGCATGATGATCAGGAATCCATTCCTTAAAATAGGGAAAGCATTTTCTATGTTGTTAGAAGAATATGAGCTATCTTGTTACGAATTCTCAAGGCTTTTGAATTTGACATTCAGGGAATCTCTCCGATTAGTAACATGAATATTTTGATGATTCATTTTAATTATAACTTAATATTAATTTGCATTCAAAAATAGTTTAAAACATTCCTTTCCTGGATGGCAGAACAGGAAGTCAGGTCTTTTGAAGGTGAAATATTCTCTGACGACTATGGGGGCCGCGTTGCATTCCTCACAGAATAACCAAGTTAAGTTGCGTCGTAATGTCAAAAATTTGCGATTGATTCTGTTTATTAGACATTACTTGGCAATCACGTTTTCCCCGTAAAATGACAGGCGTAGTAAATTAATGTTTCCTTTCGGTAGAAATTAATTTTGGCTAAAATATTCTCCATTAGTGATGTAATAACTTGTTGCTTCAACGCTACATGATTTCATGTGTTAATTTCCATCGAAGGAAAATAATCTTCTGGAAACGAAGCATTAAACAGCTTAGGATGTTCCGAGATTCAAGGGTCAATAAATATTCATGGCGCCTCCGTTCTCTCATGCATATAGCCTATTCACACATCGATGGACGTTTATTAAATTTCATTGCCATTATATACAGCCTGGTGCAACTTAATTTTGCCGAGAGCACTAAAATGGAAATGAAAAATCAAACCATTTTGTATCCTGCCACCTCTTACTCACCCCGCTCTCCTTTTAGTGTTCCATAGCTTCTTTTTCCTTCTATCCATGCCACTACCCAATCCACGAAGAATCGATTTGCTCACTCCACCCCACTCCACGGACTCCTCCGAAAACTCTTAATGGCATATTATCGTCTGTTTATATCCTTATGCTTTGACATGCCTACTTTAGTTTTTACTGTTAATAGCTTTCATCAATCGTTCTTTTAAGGAACTTAGACTTTCTTCCTCGTCGCAAATTATTCCGATCCAATGAAGATATATTTCAGTGTACTTTGGGTGTGAAAGGTTTAATATTTTAATGTGTACCTATCGTCCCATTTTTCTATACTTAATTTTCAATGTTAAGTTGCACAAAAAAATTACCGTATCATTGAATTAACTTATTTAAAATGACCTAGTAAAACACAAGTATTCTTTCCCAGCATAGGCCAATCGTGGGAAAAAAATGTTAGGTGTAGTATTTGTATGTATTGATGAAGTATCATCGGGGTAACCTGCTGCACAAGCTTTGACCGTGTAGGATTGACGAATTTGATTTAATGAGATAATCATCTCTTTGAGCGCACAAAAACATGCTGGAAAAAAATCGTATTGGTTGCAAATAGTTTCGATTTTGTGAAAGTAGAACCCGAAAGTACAAGGTGTGATAAAAAAAGACCGGAATGATATTATTCTGCGCAAACCGTTCAACAGATCGAAATAAGATACAGTTCACCATCTAGAGACATATCTGACGACTAAAACGAGAGGTGTTGCGTTTGTTTACGTCCAGTCGTTACGCATCAGCAGCGGTACGTGTCTTGACCTGTTCGTCGTCGCGTGAAACGGCAGCAATGAAGGAGCTAGAGGAACAGGGTCTGTGCGTGAAATTTTGTTTCAAACTTGGCAAAAGTGCTACGAAGACATTTGGAATGATTCAGCAAGCCTTTGTTAATGAAGCTATGAGTCGAAGCCAGTATTTTGATCGGTACAGTCGTTTTAAATCGGGCAGAACCAAGACAGACGAAGATTCGCGAACCTTCCACATGGACAGGCACCAACCATGTCAAGTTGGTGGATGACACAGACAAAAACACGTGGACATTTGTCAGGAACTCCTGGATCGAGCCAATGCCGACTCAGAGTTTCTTAAAACCATCGTAACCGGTGAGGAAACCTGGGTGTACGGCCATGATGTTGAGACAAAGACCCAGTCTACTCAGTGGAAAGGTCCTCATTCTCCGCGACCAAAGAAAACTCATACGTCCCGGTTCAATGTAAAGGTCATGTTGGTGCGTTTCTTCGATTGGTAAGAGCTGATTCATTAAGAATACGTCCCTCAAGGTCCAACCGTCAACAAAGATTTCTACTTAAAGGCTATAAAGAGGCCGAGCAGTGAGCCGAAAGAGGCCAGACATGTGGAGAAACAATGCATGGCGTTTCCACTACGATAACGCGCCGGCTAACACGGCGCTGATAGTGACAGAGTTTTTCGCAAAAACCGTAACTTCCGTGATCCCGCGGCAACCCTACTCTCCACACGTGGCTCTATCAAACTTTTTTTGTATAATTTCCTAATGTTCCATGACGGGTTCACCTATTCACGTTCATTTACGTCAATGTATGAATATCATTAATTTTAAAGCAGTTATCGACGACATCGTTGATGTTAATGTCATTCTCTAAGGCACAATTATTGAAACGAATTGTGCGACTCTTTCAATTTATTTCCACAATAAATGTAGTTATTTCGGGTGTAAATTTGTGGCCGTGATATATGTTGATAGAATGGAAGATATGTCACCACGCTTTTCAAAAATAAATGCGACCCGTTTCACCTTTATCAGACATTCTCACTTAAATCAGGCATGGTCAGAAGATGCCATGCCTTATTGGTGTAAACAGTCAACTTCAAAAAATAAATCGTGAGGAAAAGTACCATCTCTCTCATTTCTTTGAACGAGCTTAGCAATGCAATTGCTTTTCATCAGGAATGGCATATCCCTATAAATGTGCAAGAATGCACTGACGGAAAAAATCAATGTTATCTTACAACTATATATGTCAACATAAGCGATTTGAATATAAAAAAACAAGGAAAAGCATTTCCCTACTCGATTACATTGATGAATTGGGAAATATGTGAAAAAACTAAATAAATTCATTAGAGACCGGTGACAGAAGGTGAATGACACCTCTGTAATGACCGAAAGGACCCGAGAACACACCGATCCAAGCCATAAAAAATAAAAAAATACGTTAAGGTTCACCCGAGTGAATCATATTACATTCAAAATACCTCCAGCACAGGACAAGTGAGCCCAGTCATTCCTAGTGACTGAAACCTAGAGTCAAGAAAAAAGAAAAGAAATTATCCTCGCTTTTAATTACTTTCTATTTCATCTTTATAAAATACTAAGGAGCAATGCCACCCAAATGCCTAAGAAGGCCACTCGCTCGCTCCGTTGTCACTCATACTAAGGAATAAAAAGCAATATTTTTCTAATGCTAAGTACCCCTTAGAACGTATTTCTAAACAAAACTTTTAAAGATATAACTAACATTATCAGGATTTTATGTTTTTATCATAGTTTTTTCAATGACTGAACAAAGGTCTGCCGATGTCTGCATCGACTTTGGTATACTTTGTTGGAGCCCTGTCTCTGATATTTTATGATGTGACGGATGGCCTTAGGAGATTGTCGTCGATGTAGAATAAATGGTAGATAATTTGCAGACGGCATCATGTCTCCAATATAATGCATTTTAATCATAAAAATAAATTAGAAACGTCATCGTAACGGTTGGTAAATTGTGTATCAATCAATTGGTGTGGGTAAATATATAAATCCTAATGGATTTCTTCATTGAGATCTTCTGGGCATATAACCCCATGCCCAAGATCTGTCTAGAAAGTATTAGGACTGAGTCGATCAAAAAAATGCATTGATGCGATGCATTCGCTCGAAAATCTCGGAAGTAGCGCCCACGCACCGCTGTGCCTACGGGTCTAGCCACACTTGGTGCGCCTTCTGGAAGGCGGTGCCCGGAACACAGTTAAGCTCCCTCGTCACGGCCTGTTGTAGCGCATCTACCAAACCGTGGTGGCGTCATATCAGAACGGATTTGGGGTGGGGAAGAGAAAGAAGTCCGCTGGGGTGTGCAAAACCTGACCTTGAGGTGTGCAAAAAGCAGCAGACTCTCAGATCTGTGGAGCTGCAAAATGTAATAATGCCCTAAGTTCGAAAGTTGTTTAACTGCTAGCTCTTGAAAAAGACTATGCGTTGCAGAACAAAAGCTACATGAAATTGATTAGAAATCGATCTTTTTTTCGAAATTAATTAGGTTTATCTTTTCAAATAGGATAAGATAAAGTGGACATACACTCTGGCGGCCATTTCTCAAGGCAAAAATTCATTTGAATTTGAAACAAGAGTTAAAACAGATTAAAAGCCATGAGAAAGTTTTTGCTGGTCAAACTACACGTTTGTGCATAGATCGAGATTCTGAAGGATGTGGGCCTCTGGTGGTGAGCAATGGGCCGTTGTGGTGCGGCCCCCAGGCACTCCCAACGATTAGTGAGTTCATTAGTTTTTATTCCGTTGAGCAGCTTCATATTTTATTGAAACGTGGGCCTCGGTTTGAAACTATTATTTAGATGAAAATATGGCGAGAAACGGCGTCGGATGTTAATTTTAGAATGTCAAACCATTTTATCCTCGATGTCCTGCCTATACGTCGTGTAAGATGTATAAAAATGCGGAAATTGAAAAACTATTCAGAACTAAAACAATGAAAATGTGAGAGAAGCAAAACTGGTTTTTGGCGAAAGAAAACCCTAATGAGTTAGATTGTGGGGTCCAGCCGTTAGGATTATGCATGGAAACAATTTCGCGCCCGTGCGAACGAAAAGTAAAGTGAAAAAAGGCAAGGACACCGAGTTATGATGCCGTCATGTTGGCCTACCTTCGCGCATAAAAAGCTTGCATTAAATTAACAACTTTCTAGCGATCATCGTTCAAACGAGTCAACGAATTACCGTATTGATAAGGAGTTTCACTCATCCAGTTAAGATTATGGCTTGAGCGCGCCCAGGCACGATTATTTACCTCCTTCATGGATTTCAGAAAGGTCTACCGCTACTTGCAACATTACTACAATAATTAAAATAATTAGGTTCTCTCATTGAAAAATAATTAATCCCGAACGACTAGAGGCTAGGAAATTTATTGCCGCCAACAGCATATCATCATGCAATTGAAAGGAATAATTGGACTTCTTACAGCTTCTTTTTAGAATGACTAAATTATAAAATATTTCCTTAAGCCGTAAAAGGTTTTACGGTTAAAGGAAATATGAATTAATATCATCATTTGTTGAAGGAGTGAAATTTGCTACAAGCTTTTAACAAATATTTCCAATTCAAATTTAAATCCCGTTAATGCAGATTGATCGCGTACTCATCGATCATAGAATCTTGATAAGCGGTATTTCGTTTATTGCATTGCGTCCCTCTACCGAATTATTGCTGGCGTTTCAATGAATAAGATAACCTCCAAGAGTCGTATAACTGAAGCACTTTATGCGTTGAACATTGAACAATGGACATTAAGAGGCAGATATTAAACAACAGCGGAGAAGTGTGACGTTTACTCTTCATAGCACCAAGTATCTTCACGAGTGGTAGATTTTATATGGGGAAAATGAGGAATTGTGAGATGTTTTAATGTGGGAAACTTGAGATTTAAAAGGGTAAGCATGGCTTTTGTTACTCTTAAAAGTTAGTATTTGACTGGGCCGTCCATATTTATCGTAGAAGAGGCATCTGGAATAGGTCTTATTAAACAAAGTATGTAGTAAAATGCAGTAATTGGAATCTTTATATTAATCTCTAAATGTATCCCTTATATTATCATTCGTTATAGCTTTTATTCGCATACACTACTTAATCGTTTGCTGCAAAGTGTAATTGTAAGACTATGATCGCTGCAATGCCTTAAAGAATAGGTTTTTGATAAAACAAGCATGAGTCGGGCATCAAAACGTCGGCCAACATGGCACCCCTGACCCGGTGGAAGACCCGAGAAAAGCTCTTGCACATTTGACTAAAGTTTGGCCTACGCACGCCGTAACTGAAATATATGAAAGAACCAATCAATTGTGGGAGCTAGATCACCTATAAAATTAACCAATCGCTGGTGTTCCTCGCTAATTTAAAAAATATATATTAACTGCCATCATCATTAAAAGATTAATCTATGACTCGAAGAGCTTCATCAAGCAATGTGAATTTTATATTTTGCACTCGCTTATAATGCCATTGTTTTCTCCTTGTTCCCGTGAAAAATCCCGCGGGTTTGCCAAAGAAGCTCGTGGGATTTGATTTATAATTTTTTGGCCAAAATGGAGTACCTCAGGCTCGGATTTGTATTAGTTTTGCGTTTTCTTGAGGTATGGTCGACATCATTCTTCTTCAGTTGCTGAATTTGTATAAATGAAATAATTTTAAATAACGACCAAATGCGTCGTGGAAAGTCGGAAGCTTAAAATTCAATTACTTAAGCTCCGAGCGATATAAATGGAATCTTTGCCCTTCCGTGGAGAGTGCACTTGATAAGAGATTGCGCCCAGGCCATCCCACGCCAAGATCGCAGTTGGATGCGTCGACCCTCTTTTGAAACGGTAGCAGCGTAATTGAGCTGAACCACATTTTTCGGATGAAAACTGCTTTAGTAACAAATTTTCACGGCAGCGGAAGAGTCGCGCGGACCATTTAGAGATCTCATTTAAATGGTGGATATAAAATGGAAAGGGAGTGAAAGGGGATTCCGGAGTGGTGGAAACAATGAGCCGTGATGCATTTGGAGTTGAGGGGGGAGGGGAGAAGGGGGGGGGGGGTGGGGGTGGGGAAAACCGTCTATGGCAGTGCTTCGCAAACTTTCTGGTGTTGTGGTTCGACGGGAAATTTGTTCCCGGGGTCCACACCGGGGACCCCGGGATTACGGCGGACAACTTGGGGGTTATTAAAACTTAATAAAGTCTTTCGGATGCCCATTGGGGAACGGCGGGTGGCGGGCGGCTCGCGGAACCGCACATGTCCTCACTTGGGGACTTCTTGGGCTAGGGGTGAAATGGCGGAGGAGGCGAGGGAAGCCTTGGAAGGGGGGGAGGGGGGGTAGAGAGGGGGGGGGAGAGAGAGAGAAATGGGAGGGGGAAGGGATACTTAAGAAGGATGAGGCGACGTCTCTAGTGGGGGAGTGTGAGTCCCGACGGCCGTTCGGGGTTTGTTCATTGTGTTCCACACGGAGCGTTGAATCGGCGAGAAAGGAGTGAAGGGGTCGAGGAGGAAGGAGGAGGGGTGGTGGTGGATGTGGGGGTGGGGGGGGGCGGGAAGAGGGAGCGGCGAATGGGATTGGCGCGGGTGGAGGGGGCGTCGCTGGCGGTATGTCTGCTACCGCCGCTCCTTCCCTTTTTTGGCGCCAGGTCGAGAGCGGAGGAGGATTCTCCAGGGAGGGAGGGAAGGGGAGGGAGATAGAGGTAGGTTGGGGGAGAGGGCGTGAATATACTTTATTAGAGGCAGGAGTGCGCTGCTCTCGCGTCCCCACCAAGAAGAGGGGCGGGGAATGGGATCGTGAATCGCGGGAGGGAGAGGGGGTGGGTGTGGAGGAGTGCGGGAAATCGGAGTTGGTCCGAGGCGACGAAGGGACGTGTGATGGAGAGGAGGAACGGGTGTAAAAGTGGGACAGACAAACGGAAGGACTTCATGCGGCGGAGACCAGCACATCCCTCTTTAAAGCGAGAGGAGGAGGATAAGAAGAAGACGCGTTCGTCTTTCATAGAATGTAGACGGGGTAGCAGTCACGGCGACATGTATCTCATGGGTTTCCTCTTTTTCGTATGACCTAAGAGTAAGGGTTGACTAGATGGCCGGCCTTTGTTGGGCAGAAATCAATTTTCTTTTGATAAATCCGTGGGTCCAGTACGCAATGATATGCACGAGTGATTAGTCGTCAGGTAAAGCATTCGTCCCTTTTTTGCGCCACGATTTCATGAAGAACTTGGAAGAGGCGGTCGGTGATCATTCACTTGCGAACAAAGCAAGTGAATACATATTTTATCATAAACTGTACATTTTTATTGCTACATTTTACCTCGGTTTGCAATAACTTACGAATTATTGCTTCATCCAAGATTTGGCCAACATATCACAAGCGAAATGGTTCAGTCGATTTATATATGAGAATACGGTGGTATAATTTGGAATAAAACTTCGTTTTGACAATAAATTTATCAGAGAATTTCTTGTCAAATATATTCACTCGCACAGATTTAATGCTGTGTTTATTTTATAGTGTCTCTGTGTAGCATTTTTATGTAAATGATAGGAGCTATGCACTTAAAAGTCGATGAGATTAATAAATTCGGTTAATTGGAAGAACAAGCGTTTATGTTGAATGAAAAGAGTGATTATTAATCGCCATTCTAAGTAAAGTGTTATCTCCTATTTACGCGTGGGTCTTCTTGTCCTCTTGTGAATTGTTGCCCGGCGTTTTCTGGTCACTTCTGGATGCTTTTTCAAAGGAGGGAATAATCACATCGGGGATTACGTCCATCGTTCTTATATGCTGGGTAAGTAGGAAGTTTTTGAAGACAAGATAAACAGAGAGAAATATATTCAGGGAGATATAAGTGGTTGATTGTCTCCTTTGGGATTCAACAGTATTCCATATTCCGAGGCCTTTTCATCCAGCCATTTCCAGGTGTCTCCATAAATGCATTTAGAGTTTAAACCTTACGTCGATGTTAATAGACATACAAACAAGATTCTTAGAAAACTGGTCAAGAAATATTTGCATTTTAAGGTACAACGCTCCGGATAAACAGGCTTCAATTCCACCTAAGAAACATAGACTGATGCTAAACTGTCAAAACAATGTAGATCTATATTTAAGGAGGAGTAACAATTACATATTTTAACGTTAAAATGTCAGGTAAGCTTTTTGATATTGCAATTTATGTTCGCGTTCAATTCATTTTCACATTATGCCATGCGAAATCAATTAATTATTGAAAAATGTTAAAATTAAATTTACTCTTTAATCCGGATGGAATTTTTATCGACGGAAATTATGTAAGTATCCCACACTTTTAGCGAACAACACCATTTGAATGCTTTGAAAACCTTTGCCTTCAAATGTGTTCAAAAATAGTTTTTGTTCCATTATAATCAAGAATCCTCCTTTAATCACATAGAAAGCCATATACTAACGATTTCTATGACAATGGAAGAAACAAAATTAATAGAAACCACCTCACTTGTGACAACACATTTCGTGACTCATTAAAGGGAAACACTAGAACTGGATTTCAAAAAGAAGGAAGCATTCCCGACATTGTTAAGAGACAGCGAAGCGTGGATAATAAACATGAGTTTCACACCTGCATGACAATAGAATCTCTGAGGACATTTAAACCTTGAGGACACTAGGGAAGACCTGCAGAAACGAAGGCGAAGTCCTTGAGCAGGCCTTCAACATAATTCATGCTGTTGAGGCACATGGAATTGTCATAACGATGACCAAATCGCCACTTCATGACATTTTAAAATCTGATGGAAGGATTTGGAAGTTTTTCAAAAAGATGCATTCTTTGAAACACAAATTCTTGACGTAGAGAGTCCGGCCGGACGATGAATGAAATACTTGTGAGGGGCTCTGGGGAATCCACGTTTGGCGATGGCCTGGGATTAATCAGCCATGCATATATTCGTAACGCATTGCCCTTTAGTTTTCCTATGACATTTTCTAGGCGTGGCGTTTCGGGGGTGACACCAATTTTTTCAAATGGCTATGTTCAATGTCATTACAAAATACCCATACCTTTGTTTTCAGATATTTCCAAATGCCTCCAAGCCTATACTTGAAATTAAATATACATATAAGAATGTGAGTTTTTCTACGTCTCGCTGTCGAGCAACTGAGGATAAAAGCACATTTAATGGTGGTAAATTTTTCAACTATCAACTTATACCGCCTTAAAAACCGCTCCGCGTGTGTTAAGTTTTGCACTTGACGTGGAGTACGCGACGGGGAGCTGACCATTCGAGCGACGTTGCCTCTCCGCCGGCCCTCGGGAGTTGATGATCCACGGGGCCGATGGCTTCCCGAGAGAAAACTTCCTCATTCGTTTTCTATTTACGTGCTGCAAAGTTATCAGATAACCGTTGAACGCCACATATTTGGAGTTAATATAAGTAAATAATTATTATTGGAATTCTACCGTTTTAGGTTGGAAAAACACTGAACAAGGATATATTTCTTTCCCTCAAAACAACATGAGAAGACATTTGGCGGGGAAATTTCCCCAAAAATTGTGGGGAGAAGAAAACACGAGCGATTTTACCCCCGAAGTCCTCCGTAGTGAAATCAAGGGCCAAAGAATGGACAACATGGAACAACTAGAGATAAGGAAAATCGTTGGAAATGGATTCCTGGTGAATGATAATGTATTCCCCTCTCCTTGATGTCCCAGTTACTTTTCACGTGTACCTTGCCCTCCCCTCTTCCAATTCACCTCTCCCCCACCCAGCACCACCCCCCTGCACTGAGTCAACCCAACCGTACGGGGCTGCCGCTCCCGAACACACCCTCACCCCCCTTCCTTGGTTGGTCACCATTCTCCCTTCCTCCCACTCTCCTCCCTCCACAACACACCTCCCATCCACCCAAAAAAACCCTCCCACACATCCACGCACATATAAATGCCAGAGTCCTGTGAATTTCAAGTTGATGAAGTCGAGTATTCGACGTAACCGATATTTCCTAAAATAAAAATGGGTGGAACTTACACACTTGTTATTCGTCGCTTTTCATCACGAAGTTCAATCAAGTTGAGCCGAAAACCATAGAGCTTATAATGAAATTAATATTTATTTTATTGCTGAACTCTTACGGCATAATATCCATCCGCTGCTAATACTTATTATTGATATCATCAAGTATTTTATTCAAATGTTTGATTAATGGTTTTCCCAGCAAGTGTATCCGGACATGTGCATGAAGAGGACTGACAAATTTGGAATTTATCCATTGAAAAATATGTTGAAATCAACACTTGATTTCCTTCGCATTATTCTACATTTTTTCAAACTAAAACGCTTAAATTTCAATATTAAAGCTTCATATTTCGGAAATATTCCGAATAAAAGAACCTGGCTTCCCTTGGCATCGAGAGCATTTCGAGCAGTCGAACGACACATTTCTTAAAACCTATTCTCATGCATGAATTGCATCACCGTACGTTTTTCGTTGGGTACTAAATTTCATGTCGGTGCATAAATGATAACGATTTTTTCGAAATCGTTTGAATTATTCTTTCTGCCATACCGTGCTTCCATTGGGGCGTAAATATTGGCCCCAAATCTTGCATTTGGGGGAAGGAGTGGGTCACGTTTGAGCGGGAAGGCGGCGACCCGTGGGATGCAAATCGTGAGCAGGCATCCACGTGCCCGCGATGGATTCATGGATGGATGGATGGATGGATGGGGAGTACTATATGCGCATGTGTTGGCAGAGAGAGTTTTCGCGGGGAAGTGTCGTCGAGCGGAGACCGGAAGGGAGAAGGTGTGGGGGTGGGGGGGGGGTGTCAGAGAAGTGTTTGCACACACGCTCTCGAGAGGGACGGGGGGCCGACGAAAAGTGGCCGGGCCACGAGCGTGCGGGGGTCCAGACGACGGGAGACAATCGGGACGGAGCATCGGCGGAGTGGGGAGGGAGGGGAAGTGCAACGGAGGAGTTGCAGGCGGGAGGGAAGTTTTCGGAAGGGGCAGAGGGACCAGGCTTTTCCGGAGTAGGTGGGGAATATTACGAAGAAGGGGACGGGGAGATTCCGGGGAAGGGGAGAGAGAGAGAGAGAGAGAGGGAGAGAGAGGTTTTTTTTGGTAGTGGGAGGGCAGAAGTTGAGAGGGTTGTCATGAGACGGAGTGGAATCCAGCGGAAGATGAAACACACAGACACAAGCCGCGGGAGGTGGGTTGGTCACCTAATTGATTGGCCGATTTACGATACTCGAGGCTCTTTTTGGAAACGGCTGGGGAGGAATTCGTTTGTGTGTGACGGCAGTGTTCTTCTCTTGTGCCTTTCGGAGCTCTCAATCATCACCATCATATTCAAGCTCATTCTCAATATCTTAGGCCTTCATTGATTACGACTGAGGCCAAACAACGAAGCGCTAATTCGCGTGATGCGGGGAACTGACTAATGGCTCCCTTTGTGAAATGATAATAAATAGAGCACAATGAATGTTTATATATATAAACACACCTAAATATACATATACATATATATATATATTCTAATGGGATTATAAGGGAAGAAATCGGCAACACATAGAGGACGAACTCAAGATGGCTGGCGAAGGTGGAAAAATATTGACCCTGAGTAGTGGTAGTATTCTGTAATCGGAGGGGGGTTGAGGGGTTGCTTTGACCAATTCCAGGCTATTTTCTCAGAAAGGAGTGGGGAGGGGGACGGGAACAGTAGCTCGTCACAAAGAAGTGTCAAGTTGGGGTTTGCTAGGTGCCTCCGCATCTCCATTTGCTCGAGAGCGTCCATTTTTAATCCTTTTGGGAGAATATGTAATATTTCTGGGGCAAAGTCACTGCTGTGGTCGAATTCTAGTTGGTGCTTAGCAAAGGGAGAGTTGGTATTCTTATTTTTGTGACACCTTGCGTGTTCCTTGGCTCGTGGCTTGACATTCCTCCCTGTCTGACCAACATAAACGGTGCTGCAAGCCTCGCATTTCAGTTTATAATTACCTGATTTAAGAAGGCTATCCTGTGTGTCTTACCCATGGACTAGAAGTTTTGAGAGGGTTAGGGGTGTGCAAAAGGCTGCTTTGAGGGAGGTGGGTAGGCAGTTGGAAATCCTATATAAAAGATATCCCAGAAATGGGATCGAGCACCACTTAAAATCTTTAGATACTGCGGGCTGTGATACGAAAATACTTTTTATGGCCATTTCTTTTTGTTTTTTCCGAATTAATTTATCAACTAGCTTAGGGTTGTAGCCGTTATTGGCAGCTATATTCGTGATTTTTACGAGTTCAATGTTGAAGTTTTTGGGGGAAAGGGGGGGATGTGTAGGAGGCGGTGGATCATCGAGCCACCATCATTGTGCCATTGACGTCTTTTTCCATGGAGAAGGAAATATTCGGATGGAGTGTGTTTACATAATTGAGGATGGTGTATAACTGGCGGTTGGTTCCTTTCCAAAGGCATAGAATGTCGTCAACGTAACGGAACTAACAACCACTTTTTTTACCTGCTGATTCTCAATATTGAAAAGATTTCTTTCTGATGAATTGAGAAAGAGTTCGGCTGGGAAGGGGGAAAGGGGAGAACCCATAGCTAGCCCATTATCCGTTTGACCATAAAAATGTGGTTGAAACTAAAATAGTTTTGGTTAACTGTCATTTTGATGAGGGAGATCAATTCGTGGGACATATTTTGGGAAATGGTGGAATCATCGAGGAGTTAGTTCTTTCACCCTAAGCAAGGCTTCACAAGACACGGGCACGCAAGTTAATAAACTCTTAATGTCAAATGAGACTAGTCTTGCTTTATGCGGTGCATCGATTTCTTTTAACTTTTTGGCAAGCTCTATTGAGTTGCTAACTCCGTATTTAGGTTTGACATCTGCGAAATCTCGGAGCATATTGCTTAATCTACGTGACAGAAGGTGCGAAGCGGCGGACACAGCTGAGACCACAGATCGAATAGGCATGGCTTGTTCGTGTAGTTCGGGGAGTCCGTACAGTGGGCAGTGTCTAAGTTTCATGTTTTCAATGCTAGGAAAAAATTTCTTTTAATCCGAATGAGCCCTTCCACCCCCAGGTTGTACGGCCTCAGCGTATACATTCTCGCACTGTTGTTAAGTAAATCTGTACCTTATGATGCCGCAAGTGGGTGAAACGCGTTGTAACTTATGATAAAAATCTGTGGAAAAGTACAAAGTCCTTTTAATGTGGATATGAAATACTTCCACGAAGTGAAGCCTGAAACAGTAGAATATATTCAAGTACTATTTACCAGAAAATCTCACCGCCTGAATGTTGGATGCCCAAGGGCCAAATTTGAACCCGAGTGCTTCCGTTCAATTACCCAGATGCTGTTGACACATACGTACCTTTCTAAAGCTCTTTATTTAGTATAAATAAATAATTTAGTGTACTCTTAATGACCAAGTGCAGTCAGAATTGTCTGACGTCACACATCTTACCTTGAATGACTAAAAATGAAGTCTTTATGTGAACGGGGAATGGAATGGCACATGTTATAAATAAATTAGTCGTGCGCATTTTTAAGTACTCCAAAATATCCCTGTAATGAATACAGTTCAATAGTTACCATAATTTGCAAGCAACGCCGGATTTTTATTTTTAGACAAGAAATGCTGCAGACCCTAATTAGGAGGAGAGCATACCATAATTGATGGAAGACGTACATGCGGCTATAAATATGGAATGATGAAAATGGTTATCTCATGTTACCATGGTGCTCTGCATATCTCCGAATCCACGCGCATAACTGTTGAAATATATTTTGATAGAATTATCTCAAATAAGTAATTCTCGAGGCGGAAGCGAATCGCAGGATGGCTGGTAACTTACTATCCTCACAGTTCTAATTAGCATCCTGAATCCTCACTTACCACAGGCTCTTTCTTATTTTTCCTTACCAGTCCTGGGTTTTATATTTAGAGCGATACATCATCATGTATGTACAATGGAAGGTACGGTGGAGAAAAATGGGAACGTAATATTAAATAATTAAAAATGTTTAAAGCCTGAGGTTCGTGATTTAGATGGCGGTCAGTGAACACCCAGCCCAACCCAAGGTACGCAAGGTTTAATGCGTAACGGCGTCTTTCACAGCTCGGTGCCCGGAAAGCGAAACGCGAAGGATGATCACCAAGGACCAATAGAAAGAGGACGCCATTAAAAATCTGAATAAAAACAAAATAGTCATGACATCTTTTTTTGTGAAAAACCTTGCTTGTTTCCACCCGATGACAGATGTGTCAGACTTACTCCGCTCCTTGGCTCGAGACCAATGGCAAAATAAACCGTGTACTTATAGATTGATGGAATTAATTTTTTATGTTAAGAAGAATTTTTCCGTCAGTCGATGGCCATGTAAAAAAAAACTAAGAAAAGATTGCCTTAAAAAATCTGAGAAATGACAACAGCAGCGGCGTCTAAATTTCACGGTAAAATCATCTTTACTTGATGACTTACATGGACTAGTGTGCTTGTACTAACACACGGTTTCCACTCCGATTTGGTGATCGTTGACGGTTGTAGCCGTTCTTCGGGAAAACTTTCCTTTTCGGGGAAGACAAATAAGACGGGATGAATTCATCAGAGGGCCTTTTCTCTGAATGGAACATTATATTCTGGTTGATAGTGCTTCCCTGGTTAACCGTATTCCCGATTTTCATTTGCTCTATTTGCATCCACTTAACTATCACGGAAGATGCTAAAGAAAACAAGGTACTCTCATAAATAGTGATGGCGGATGTAATTTTACCGTCGTATTTCGGAAGGGATCCTTTTTTCCTCGACTGTGTTTCTACGCACGGAGAATATTAATCCCCTTTCATTGAGAGGCGTCGCGGATTGACTCACCGTCTCCCCACTCCATGCCCTCGTCAGATGTCCCTTGAATGTATTTTCACTTGCGAAATTTCCATGAAAAATTTAGTCCATTAAGGAACTGCATCCGACGGCAGTGGACTGGGTAACTCCCGGAGGATGGTTGAGAATCGGAGCAACCATATGAAACACATCTCATCTGAGAACCTGCCATGGGGACCACTTAGGCATTTGTCGTAATGGGAGTATGATTGGAAAATTTGGAGGAGAAAGCCTCTCAGAAGCATTAACCCATAAGAAATGACTGTTTCATTGATTGAACGTACGTGATACGACCGGAAGAAAGAGAAAATCTCGGCGGTATCGCTAACCACCACAGCAATAAACATCCTCCCAGTTGGTTAATTATTGCAATCGAATATTGAAACGGGATGCCATATTTGAAGTGCTAATGCGAGAGAAGATGATTCTTTGAGCCAAAAAGAGTGAACGCAACGGTTGCAGTCATCCCTCCTCAGTGATGAGCTCGTCCTCTGGAGCGGGAATGTGTCCGGCGCTCAGAAGACCAAGGATGTGTGAGTTGACCGGCATCCACTCATGCTCACCAAGCAGGGAACATTCGAGAAGAAAAATGCCAGCGAAATGTGTCACCAAACCTGTGTCACACATTTCCCTGGCAAGCGTCGCAAGAATCACGGAAATATAACATTCATCTCGTGGATGCAGATCACGGGATACGCTGGTGATTCGACACTCCACCGAGATAAGAAATGACTTCGTGATGTGGTTCTGACTGTGAAAAATTCAGAATTTAAGTATTTAGGAAGTAGAGCCTTATGAGCGCTGCATAACTTATTATTCCGGATTGGCCTTATTAATATTTCATATTAAAATGGAAATAGTGGAGCGCATCGCGTAAAATCTGAAAACTGTCCGTGTGACGTCACAATTTCTGCGAATCTCTCTCATGTCTCACGCTTCGTCCGAACGACCTGTCCGTTGTCCTTCGAGTGTGAATTATAAATGAGTTAGTGGCTCCCTTGCATTCTTGTGACAGATAGAGTGCCGACTTGGGTTCGTGCTGCATCGTTTCATATTCATTCCGAATAAAACTTATCTTAGTTATTGCTGGTATAGCATCGGAAAGAAAGATTGATGGCTCTCTAAAAATCGGCAGGTACCCCGTCGGGTATTTCAGTCGACAATTACGTGCAGTCAGCGTTGCCTCGTCCTAATTTCGAGGGCATTGTATCTATTGGTAACCGTTGATTGAAAATTTCTTTTGTGCGTGAGTGAAATCGTGAGAATGCTTTTCTGCCACGAGTGTCAAAATAAAGTCGTATTTACAAAATCTTTTCCTTAATTCTCCTAACTGCCCATCTCTCCAGACTGTAGACGAACAGACCCCATCCAAAGAATTTGCCCATTATCTTCCTTAAAATCAAGTCTTACGGGTCAAATAGTATCATAGCAGAAAGTTATGAGTGGACAAATTCAGAATCCGACCGAGTTGAGGGCAACCTTTTGCTGCATGTAGTTAAACGGGTGCAAGGAAATTTACAACATTAGTAAAATTTCATTTTTCGCCACTTGGCTGTGGAAATCAAAGCTTTGCATTTTTGGTCCAGGTTTGAGGAATCCTGATTTGCGTGGACGATATTTCAAGCCGCAACGCTGGCGGGCTCAGACCGCGTGGGACACCTGCTGTATTCCCCGGAATAAGACTGATTAGGCCAAACATGACCTAAATGAACCTTGTAAGAATGGCCGCTAGCTGCTTCCTCAACTTTATTTTTGATCTTTGAATGGGCTTGAAGGATAGGAAAACTGCGCTCCCTCTATGGAATCCTTAAATGTGTGCGTTTATCAAAATATGAATTGACTAGACTTTCGAGGCTCTGGTGGCAGCAAACTCTTCTCATCACCGAAAACTTCAGTTTCGACCTTATTTAGAATGTACACCATCGATATCGTTCAGCGTCTCGTCTTATTTCGGGAGGAGAGGCAGTATAATGAATGCACTTATTGGTATCGTCAATAATATATGACAATCGATAGCATTAATTCCGTCGATCCATCGAAGGGATTGCCTACGTCAACGAATTCCTCTGAAATCCAATCTCCTCCGTTGTGATCGCACTTCTTCTTGGACCATTCCTTCATCCTCTCGCAAAACTTCCATATCATGCCGTCATTCCTTAAGCTGTTCACTCCACAATTTGGGGTTGGACCATCTTTCTCATAGGTCTTGATTTAGTGGGTCTGATTCATCCAACGTTCATTGAAAGTGAAGTATCCGTTTTAGTCGAGATGGGTTGATTTCGGTTAGTACCAAAGGCGCGCGTATGACGAAATCCTTCGGCGATAGTTTAAAAATGGAAGAGCCTCAAATCTTTGTCACATTTTTCAATACTAATGTAATAACCTTCGATAAACTGTCATAAGATGAGATATTTGTCGTAAATGGACAAATTTTCACTCAAAGCTTGAGGATAGTTGTTTCCAAATGGAGGCCTTCTTGCATTTAGTTAGATCGTTCTCTGAGTCTTTCCCACTTAGCTGCCTCTCTTCTCCCACACTTAAAGTCTTCCATTATTCTTCTTCAATTCCCCTCGATGGAGGTGCACGATGTCACCTCACAGGGCCCATCTTACCTTTTCGTCATTCTCCGTGACCGCGACCGGCTGGACGATGGTGTCTGGTTACGAGGTCCCAGAAGTACCCGACCCAACGAAGAAAACGCAAATATTTAGGAAAAAATGAATTTATTTTTCAACATAATCGCCTTTCAGCTCAAAACACTTTCCCAGCGATGTTCTATAAGTTCGATACCATTTTTACAATAAGAACTGTCTTGCTCCCCAAAATAGCCATTAACTGCCGACATCACTTCTTCGCGGTTCAAAAATCGTTGACCACCGAGCCATATTTTCAAGTTTGGGGACAGAAAACAATCCGAGAGGGGGCTAAATCTGGCTAAAAGAGTGAGGCATGAGGTAGCAATTCAAACTTTAATTCATGAATTTAGGACATTGCAATAACGGATTTGTTAGCTGGTACGTTGTCTTGAAGAAACAACACTTTTTTCTGCTGGTACCCTTCTCGTGCATATATATATATATATATATATATATATATATATATATATATATATATATATATATATATATATATATATATATATATATATATGTGTGTGTGTGTGTATATATATATATATATATATATGTATATATATAGGAATATAGGATTAAGAAAAATTATGATTAGGTGCACTTATAGGACAGCGTGATTAATTCACACACTATCCCTTAGGAAGATGCATACTTATGCCTCATACTTGCTTCATGTCTACCCCTAACAGTGCCCCAAGCTTTGCTCTTCCTTTCAGGGAAGTTTCCGTTGTTCCGTTATCCTAGGCAAATGGGAAAAGTAAAACTGACAGAATATTTCGGTTTGACACGGAAGCTAACCTTGAAGTTGACTTCTAATTAACTTTGAGCTATAATTCCGGCTTGTGGTAATATGCTAAATAAAGAATGTTTAGCATTTAAATTAAAGGATACCAGGTGAATAAGGGTGCTTAGACTGTTGAACTGGACTCGTTTCTATTTACTCGAATACACCTACTAAGAAAGCAAGAAATTAAGAGAATTACTTGATTTCAGTTCCTAAAGGCTGTGAAAGAGAGGATTCCAAATAAAAATAATTTTAAAAGAAGTGTTAAATGTAGCATTCCACAGCAACGAAACAGTGGAAAGCATACGAACGTATTGATTTTAATTTTCTCTTTAGTTTTTGATGATAAGAAAGAGATTAATCGAGACTTTTAGCGATAAGATCAGATAATTTATGTTTTCAGGCATTTACTTAAATTCTTGGATACAATTCTTTTTTCGAAGAAATCCGCCAAAATTAGACTAGTTATTTATTTTTAACTTGAAATCAATAGCTCGAATTCTTTAGTATTAACGTTTGCACTTCATAATATACTCTACCTCACTCTGTTTATTTCCTGTTTAACGTTTTCTGAGGAAGTAAAAACGTAAAATACATTCTTCAATATCACTCCAAAGTATACATTGATTATTATCATTAATACGTTTCACTGAACTCAGCATTTTGTCATAGATAAAACTTTTTAATACTACTTCCGGCTTCGGCGCATTGGCGAAAAAATCAGGTATAAAATCTCATTTCTAAAATATCATATTTAAATATGAGTATTTACATAGAAATTGTATCATAATATATATTAAATATAGATATCTCATTCCTAAATATGAGATTTTATACTTGATGATATCACCTATGCGTAAAAACTGTATTATAAAGTTTTTTGTTTGAAAAATAATAAGTTTATTTACTCAGTGATTGTTAATTTTCTCAAAGTAAGCCTAAAAACCATCGAATGCACCATTAAGTTTCTCTGTCATGCAAATTAAAAATTTTAAATATATTCCTCCGACAATAGTGATATTGTTAAATGAAAAAAAATGTTTCCGCCGACTCCGCGACTTTATTTGAGTCAATATTTTTCATATTTATGATTTTGAGTCTGAACGACAGAAGACTATCGTAAAAAAATAATACATAAAACTTATGGCACAGAAAAATTCGTTTCCTCTCAAAATGGCCCACAAGACTCGCGATAGTTGTAGCAATTTGGACGTACTAAAATCTAGAACTAACGTCTGTTTACCAATGCCAATGCTCACAAGGCTTTTATGAAAGTAGAGAAGACACGGCAGATTATCGTCGCTGTAAAACACGCGGTCAGACATTGCGTTCTTCGAACCGAAACTTGCAAGTAGTGCTCCGTTGGTGCGGAGAAGTTCGCTTCGGAGTCATAAATGTCACCAACTTCAATGAATCATAATATCTTATTGTCTCTAGGAGTACTCGGGGGTACTTGCGGAATTTCGACTTCAACCGGATGCTTAGCCACACTTCCACGGGGCCCAGTGATGGCGTTCAAGGAGACTGGCGACATTATTTCTAGCACCGCACCTAAGGATTCTTTAAAACATTTTAGTCATTTCATATGAGCATCACGGTGTACCAAAATACGTGTCGTACGTTTCATGGCGGAAATTAGCGAAATAAGCACTACCGACCGTTAATGAAACCTGATGGTTAGGATAGGAATAAAGGATGGATAAGAAGGAATAAAGGATGGATAGGAAGGGATTCAGAGAGTGGTTGAATTTAAGATGGAATCAAGGCATTTCCTCATTTCTTGAAGTGAGACTTATTCGAATTTCCAAAAAGGCGGGCAGATTACCCCGACTGATCTAAAACACTTGACGCCCGCATATTGACGTGACATCCATCACCGTCGGGAATCGAACACTGGTCATCGGCACACGTGCATCAGCCAAGTCGCGTAGATACGTGCCAGCATCCGGATCGCTCGCTTCCGGCTTCTCCTTCGTTCCGTCCCGAAAAGGACAGCACGGACCGAAACGTGGCCGTTTGAATTATGACGACCACAAGGCGGAAAGAACGTCGGATCTGAACTTTGGGCAGTTTATGTTTTCATTGAATCTCGCATGAAAATTTCCGAGGAGTCTTCGATGGCCTTGGCATATCTAGTGGCTTCAATGTAAATACTGAGATGCGGAAGTGAATTAGGTGACGGGGGGCTGAGGCGGTCGAGTGAGGAGACACCCGACGATAAATGTAATTCCATCATTCTGTTCAATGATTCATGGGCTCGGCGAGGAAGCGGAAATATTCAGTCGAAATGGGGGTGGGCGAGGGAGGCTTGATCGTAAGATCTGCGCGGAGGGAGCACGGTGGAGGGAGGGTGGTCCGGAGGAGGGAATACGTGATGGGGGAATGAGCCGAGGCGGCGGACGGAGAAGACAACGGAGACGGCTTCGCATCGACTATTAATGAGCGTCGGCATTTGGTGCAAGTGAGGGGGACCGAAACTTTATCGGTGGGCCCGAGTTGGGTCCCTGCAGTCCCAAGGTGGTGAACATGTGTGGAAAAACGTATGAGGCATTAATATGAAATGTAAATGGCGGCGAGGGAGGCCCTTTGCAATTAATCTCCATGAAAAGAGGTGGGGAGGATGAAAGTGAGTTGGATGGCGAGGGAAAGGCGTTCGGCCGGCTAAGGCAGCATAGGGCTACTAAATCGAGGGAATTGGTTACTCCACGTTTCGTTTCCTGCTGGACAGAGGGAGCTAGCAGACAGAGGTGCTACCACGGCGAGTCAACGCTGCTCCAAAAAAAAAAAAACTTGTGATCTGTCTCTTTGCGTTCTCTGCGGTTTTACGCATCGCTATGTTCTCTATTTCATTATTAATTTAGAAGTCGCTTATGTATGGCGTGTCTTTATGTAAGGTTCTCTTTCTCTTCACTCCACAGGAAAATGCCTGTACTACTCGAAGTACTCAAACTAGAACTAATAACAATAATCATATGTTAGGATGCAAATTTGTTCATTCAATTTTTTCCCTCTGTGCTTGCATAACCATGTATGTAGTACTCGGGGGTTTTATTCAAAATGTATCACGGTATGAAAACCGTAGAAAGTTGATAATTGTTTCAAATTACCACGTTAATGTGAATCTACCACTTGGTAGTCGATACCGCTAGTTTTGTCCATGCATCGTTGATGACTTTTGCAAAAATATATCATACCTACATGTGCATATATTTTAAAAAATTAGAGATTATCACAGCACATGTTGTAACATAGAATGTAAAATGTAAAGTATGGAGAGAAAATGAATTTATCGATTTAGAAAATGCTATTAATTTGAATATTATCATTTAAGTACCAAAAACGTAAAAGAAATATTTGTGAATTTGCTCTGCTAAACGAAATATTTAAATACACGGTGGTGTGTTATCCACCTCTGAATTTCTTTATTAGAGTAAATCTAATAATCTTCCACTCTACTGCCTATGGAGGAAGTAAATATTAAGGGACTAAGTAATGTATGTTTCGATATTCAGATATGACTTCGACTAAATGACTTCGATATGCACCGATCTCTCTTGCTTCGACGACCGAGTTTCTCATTGGCACAAAACTGCACTCTTTATGAATCGCCACCAATGTTTCTTACATCCTTTCTCTATGTCTTCTTCGTCAACCCCAACCCCTTTTTTTTAAATCCTCTCCGCCCACTGCAATTCTTCAAATTCCTGGCCTGCCCTGACCGTCTTATAGTCCAAAACCACTTCCTATGTAGGTGAACTTTCCCTCTTAGCTCCTAGTTTGAATATTTATTTTAAACTTCTTATTTCTGGTAAATAGCATGGTCCTTTTCGCAGACTTTGATTCTCACTCTATAGCAATCAGACTTGATTTGTTTTATGCTCTCAATGGTGGTAACTTTTTGTCTGACTGCCCGGCTTAAGCTCAATGCTCCGCAATTTTATGACTTAATGTATTTCCCGCCTACTTTTATTTCTACCTTTCAGGAATTTCCCAGCCATTTTCACCATTTCCTCAACGAGTTGACAAACATAGGTGGTGGTAATGAATGGTCAGACCGTCCCACTCCCCAACCCCCTATGACTACGTATCCTCCTCCACCCGTAGCTGCTCACTTAAAGACATGCACAGGTTTTGGAAAAGTCGCCCATCTCTCTCTCTCTCTCCCTCGTCTATTTGTCTATTTCCAGCCTCTGCAATGCATTCGTCAGGCCTACTCTATGTACTCTGCCGAGCGTGTCCTCAAAATGCTCAAAACAAACAAATACATCCTGCTTGCGGAATATATGCCTTTTGATCAGTAATCTCAGTACTGCCATGGCATCACGTGCACGTATGCGCTTTCTTAACCCACCTCCTTCCATATTCAGAGATAAATGTATGCGATGCGTATTCACGTGTTATTAACGAAGACACTTAATAAAAAAATAGCTCCACCTTGGATGCAGATAAAAAGTAAATAAATGCATACATTAGTAATACGTACTATATGGACGCCGCAATGCTTAAGATTTCTCCGATTGAAAACACGCGGCGACACTTAGCCTTTCCATTAGGGCACTTCCGATGGCCTGAAACTCACTGCAACGAACTATAATCGTGTTATGCTGCCATTGGGGATTGATCTTATCAAAAGGGGAATGACGAATACCGGGATGATGAGAGCACTTTAAATCGGCACTCATCCTAACTTTGAATTAAACGGAATGCAGGACGATCCTCGTCACCGGGGATAACATCATACCGGAAACTGCGGTCGTAGAAGTAAGCGCAGAATTGTGCATTGAGGCTGAGTTTGGCTATATTTGTCTGGAAATGAGCCGCGTCCGCAGAATTGGTTCAAGGTCTTTGCCGTATCACTATGCGTTAATTTCAACCAGACTCGGAAAAGACTGTCACCCTGAATGAATCGATGAAATGTCGCTTCGTTTTTCACATAATGTCAAGTGTGCTTTTAGCATCCTGTGTGTTAACGTAAAATTCACTGGAATTCAAAAGGGAAACATTGATTTCGTTATGTTTTAACATTTATCGCACTCAGTACGTACAGTATATGCACATATGTGTATAGGCAATATTGTGGAGTTTTGATATTTTAGAAACTGGTGATACTGTTTACCTTCGTTGTTTACTACATCGCTGTTATGTAATACACTATATCGTATTTACATGACCCGATTTAAACGTTTTAAATGCGGAAATGAATGTAAATTAATGCTAATATTTGATTTTGACACAATTTAATCTCTTAATCTCTTTGTTTCGTGTGTTTTCATGTTCGTAAAATGCCTTTGTTATCCCGTGTATTAAGCATCATTATAAATCGTCGTTTCTCCTTAATGTACTCTGGAGTATCCTCTATCTTATTATCTCACGTTAGTCTTACGAGATATCACTTATATTAAATATTTCATAACAACTGTTTATTTCAATTAAAAGATTATGCACTTCAGTCTAATAACAATGATATAATTCTAAAATGGATCATTTATCGAAGCAATCTTTCGTATTGCTGATTAGTTTGTGTAGCCTGTTCACAGCTCACTCTCATACGTTCTCACACTCCAAGGAGTGTCCAAGTTCGGAGTGACTAATAGGATTTTCAGGGTGCGTGACGTGAGTATTATCTCCATGGAATGAGCGAGTGGATGATCCTTCATCGATTTAAATTCATCGGAAGATAGCGTAGCCCTATTTATTTAATTAAATTGTCACATGGAGCCATAATTCAGATCAAATATCCCATCTGCAGCCCAATTTTATCAAAATAAAATGTCCTTCCCTAAATTTCCCATCGCTCCTCAGGATCTTCGGATTGGGCAGAATTCTTTCTCGGATTTTACCTTGGCCACTTCATCATGTTTATACGATAGTTTCAGATGCTGGTAATATACGAGAACACCCACTCAATTACCAAGTGTCAGAACACTTGGCCAACTGGAAATCGCTCTACTTGAATGTGGATCAGTGACTGTTATGCCAGGTGTAAGAATTTTATTTCTAATCGATCAGCGCAGGCGATTGTACACATATGCGCGGCCTTCGTTCATGATTGCCCAACGCAGATGATGAAGGAAAACGCAAGTGCATTTTGATAAAATTAAATTTTCGGACGTACTTTTCCGAACGTCGAATGAGGCATCCGTGTCCATTTATGGCTATCCATCCATAGGAACCTTCATGAATGCATGATTTGTTGACGCCTAAAAGAGTGCAATAATGGCGTGACATCAAGTGCCCAAAAATCCCCGTCGCGGCACAAGCGTGCAAAGTGGCAAAACTTGTATGAATGAGGACTGCCGTGGAAAGGATGATGATATTGAAGAAAGTATTGCTTTGACGCCTTTTCTCTGAATAATCGGTGGATATACGTGCTTAGAATAAACGATAAATAACGTGAGAAAGGCCCATCTGTGAGATTTATTTCAGGTCATATCGTTTTTCTGTGCGTTTAAATACTAAGTAACAATATACCTGCATTTCAAATCATGCGATTTGCAGATGTGAGTGTTATGGGCTTTGGCGATAGAAATTGTGATTCACACAGTCCGAATCGTGGTTAACACGTATGTTTTTACGTATTGCCAACAGGTAATATTGACTTCAGAATAAGCTTAACCTTTACAGTTTCAATTCTGTTTACTCTCTCGCAAAAAGCGGACCTGTAAGTGGAAAAGTGACTCAATTCTTTCTCATTATGAAATTTGTATTTTTTAGTGTCTATTCCACATAGAAAAATAGCTGTACTCTATTAAAGCTACTCTTAGGCATAATTTTGTGTGTGTGTTTGCTTAACGGAAAATAGTTCGTGCTGTAGTTGATGCAAAATTATTTTGTCAAGCCAATTTTCCACTTGGAGGTAGTGGTCCTCATGGTAGACTCAAGTCCTTTTGGATCCGCCTTCAGAAGGAAGGGCTCAAATCCGGGTTGGATGATGAAGTTTTATTTGGGCTCATCTAGGCAGTATTTTTTTTACCGCATTTATGAAGCTGCGTTGAGGTACACCTGATAACACGAATAATATATGGTGTAAGATTACAAGATAACTGATACGTAATAAATTAAAGATTATTAGTATTTTTGATTGATTATAGACTATTATCTTGACCCTATTGCAGATGGAAGCATCCATTTCAGCCATTACAGCTATTAGTGAAATCATTTGACAAGATAGACGGACGAGGGAAATCATGGCCGTTGCCTGGTTCAATATATCAATTTGAAACAACCCGTATGATTTAAATTTATGAAACCACAAGAACTGTCACCACCCATCATGTATTCACGAGTACTTTGATGCAAAGGAATCATAGCATCTTAGTTAAAGTGAGGTCAAAATATAACTACAATGGAAAATTTACTCGTATTATAGTCGCCAAGGGCAAAAACAGTAAAATTTCGCCGTGATGTTTCTGTGACTCTATTAATTCAATCATTTATTAATGTGGTGTGGGACACTTATCTAAATAACGAATATTCCTGCTAAGGAAATTCATTTTTCGTGTCAGCCGCAGTTTCCTTGGTTTTATGCTTTTTTCCACGCATAATATTTTTTGTAAACTGATTTCGTTTCTGTGGTCCAACATGGATATAGAATATATGAAAATAGATCCATTTTTTATGTGTACATAATGTGAGAGCACCTTCCTCTTTGCTAAAATATTCATAGCTGTTTTTTAGTTTGCCACCAATGGAAAATAATTCAGTATCTTCCATTGTATTCAAGTATTGTCTCTACTGAGTTGACAACATTTTCTCTCTGAAATAGTATCCCATGTTAAATTAATTTCTAATTTATCCATTATCTATGTTAATGGCGGAAAAACTGATAATTACATCAATAATGTAGATGGAGAATTATTCAATAAAATTAATTTTTAATTTTATTTCGCAGAATGGTTTTTTCTTTTAAGTGAGCACACGGGTGCGTTTTCATGTGGAATGAAACATAAAGGCTCAATTTGGAGTCGAAACCGAGATATTTTGTTGATCCCTTTTGAATTAACAGAAAGAGTGTTTTCAAAATCTGTTTTCATATTTTATTTAAGTTTTACGTCGATTCCGACAGCAGATTCGGGAAATGCGTAATCCTTACCAACTAATTAAATAGCGTGTTCGCCAAAGCTTAAAAATAACCTCAAGGTTACGCACAGAATTAAGTGTTGTCGTTTAATATCCATGGGGTGCATCAATCAAGGTTAAATATGGCCAACGAGGGATAATTTACGGCGGCGTATCCCATTCCTATCTTTTATCACCGCCGCCCTCGGGATCCAGGGGCGGGCGAGAGACCATGGGAAAAAGGGAATTTTTGAGAGTGCTTTCGCGAGCGAAATTGGATTTATCAAACTATCGTTCCGGTAATCGCCAAAAGGAAAACCATTGCCACCGCTGTAGTCTCGGCGGCCGATTCATTTTCCACCCGTTAAGGTATATTTTTCCATTTTGTAGCAGTCCGTGCCGCCGCGAGAGAATTAATGGCTTGCGTCTCCATCACGTGAACGCCTGCGAGCGAGCGTGCGGAGAGAGCGGAGAGAGGAGAGAGAGAGTTCCCTTCTCGCCGCTGTCCTTTCTTTCATTCCCGCCTTCCTTCCGGGCGAGGGAACGCGGGGGGGAGATGTTTGGGGGGGGGGAAGGCAGCGGGGTGATGCCGGGAGAGGGAAGAAAAAATGGCGAGGAAGAATTAGGAACGGCACCACCAGAGGGGAAGTTGGGTGTTAATTCAGAAGGAACGAAGCTCCGGGAGAGGCCGTCCCCCCCCCCCCCTCTCTGTGTGGGGGGTGGGCGATCGGGAGTGGAGGGAGAGAGAGGGGGGGAAAGGGGGGGGGGTCGGTCTCTCTCTTTCGTGCGATGCGAGGGAAGTCGTCGCCTGGGGCGGAGGGGCGAGGGGTCGGTCGGTCGGCAGAGGGCGGCACCGCCGCTCTAATTACTATCGGTGGGAAAGTGTTGCGGACTGCGACGGCGCTTCTAAAAAGTGAGCCAGTCTGTGTGTGTGAGAAGCGCCTCTCGCTCCCATAAAACGGTCTTTGATTTATGCCAGTTGGGAATAAAGCGAGCAAATAGTGTTTTGTCCCCGCGGTGCGGCCCGAGTTCCGACCGCGCCTTTCCGAATATAAATCGCGCCCACGGCCTCCATCGCTCTCGTTACACCGCAGATGGCTTTTTCCACTCTCCACTTCACCTCTTCGCGTCTCTTCGATTCTCCACTCATTCGTGCCGTTCTCAGGTTTTCGTGAGCCGGGCTGCGACCGAGAGAGCGCTTGAATGCCCTCGTGCGCTCGAGTGGGGCGTCGATGGAAAACGTTTGTCCCTCGGATGCTTGGAATAGTTATTCATTTTTCACTTTCGCTTTTTAACCAGGAGTGAATAATTTATTGCTAAAGCTTTAACTTACACACCATTGCATAATACGAAACCACCTTTTGGGGATCGATTGCTTGATTCGAATTGATTCAGCGTGATGTGATGTTTTCCTATTTGGGGTTTGTACTTGTTGTTGCATTGAATTGATTGCTAATGATGGTCTTGATGCTTTCTGAAAATTGTTCGCGCGTGACGGATAATTTACGGAGATATATTTAACAAACATATTTTCTTTCAATCTTCCATGGGTAATTGCTTAATTGAATTAAGTAACTCGATCGTACAATTATGCAGCTCATCTACGATTGAACAATTCCCAGTGGGATTTGTAGAACTTTAGCTCTCCTCCGTTGTCGTTTGTCTATAACGCGCTAAAAATTCCATGATTCCATTATTGGGTTCAGCATGCGTGATAAATAAATAGTCCACCTGTCATTGTATACCTTTCTAGCGATGGAAATTTTACTCTTTTTTCGGTTAAAGAAACATTGGGTGCACAGTCATAGCATAGCCGATAAATATTCTTTCTTTCGCCTTCATATTCTCAATCACAGTTATTGCACAACGTAATTAGGTATAACTATTATTATGATAAACTGTTTCATTTTACAAAAAGCTAATAGGGATTAAGTTTCATCGCTTGTCAGAAATATCAAGGATACATTCATCGTGGAACTTATTCATGGTTAAAGTAAAAGTCCCGATGCTGTGCGAAAAAATGAAGAATTTCCATTGTCATGCACTAAACGTTTTGTAGCCTCTCCCTCTCACATTTTCCTAAACATTTCAATAGTTCCGCGGGAATGTTATCCACCCCCACGGCCTTATGTAGTTTCATCTCCATTAATGCCCTTTCTAGCTCATTGTCTACTATGCCTGGACCTAAGCTGTCTTCCTCTACGACATATTCTTTTTCAATGTCTAACTTTGTTGGTCTATATTCTTTACTATACAGTTCTTCTATATACTCCTTCCATCTCTCTCGGATCTTTCCTGTGTCAACTATTATCTTACCCGCCTTATCTCTAACTGTTAGCATAGATCTCCCTTTCTTACTTCCCGATTAAGATTTAACTTTGCTGTACAGCGCAGCGATTTCACCCTTCCTCTGCAGACTTTCCATATCCTCGTACTGCGTCTTCCACCATGCTTCTTTTACTTTATTTGTTGCCTGCCTCAATTTATGGTTTAATTCTTTGTACTTCATTTTGCCTAACTCTGTATTGACATTCTTCCATTTTCTCCTCTCATCCATCTTTGTAATCATCTCATCCGTGATCCATGGTTTCCTAGTCCTTATAGCGTTAACGGTTCCAATAGTGCCTTTTGCGGCTTCCGATAACCCTTTCTTGATCCTTTCCCAATTTTCTTCGATAGTACTTAGCTCTTTACCATCCTCCATGATTTCCTCTACAGTCTGTTGATACCTCTTCCTTGTCAATCCATTTCATGCTTCTACATTCCATTTCCTAAGCCACCGCCCCTGCCTTATCTTTTTGGAATGGACGCAACATTTCATAACAACTACATTGTGTTCAGAGTCCGCCACTTCCCCCCCTTAAAACTCTGCGAATTGATCACACTGTTCCTGTGTAAAAATCAAATTTTCTACCCGATCTGGATGTACTTCTTTGTACCAAAGTTTTTAACCATCTTGGATATGTATCATAAGGCAAAATAAGAAATCTTAGAAAAACATACCATCGAACCCGGGACACTGAAGGACGATTGTGAATAGTAGCACTTGTTCCTCCTGGATACTCACGTGCACTGCAATGCTATGCATGCTCTGCATAAACTGAGCGAAATGGATGAAAATGCGAGCACCGAAACTCAAATTAGGTTTTAAAGGCTGATTGGCTCAGGGGAGATTAATTCAATCCCTTCCCCCTTTAAGTAACGAGATAAATATTAACATTTAAAAATTAATTACATTTCAAAAATCTGTAATACCCTGCTATTGAAATTACTTTGTAAAAATGGCCTTGCTATCGCGCAAGAACAACGTATTTCAATTGTGATTATTTGATGATTTTTTTCTAGTTTATGTTGACCTTTGGAAACTCTAATTGCGAACAAATATTTTGTGCATGAAAATGAATTGCAACGGTAGAGTGAATAGATTTGACGGACTGGAATATTGTACATGCCATTATTTCCATTTATTTGAATGAGAATTTAAATGGGAAAAAATATTTGAGAGAGAAACTATTGTATTTCCCAACTTTCGCTTTTCGTTTTGTTTCCCTCTTTGATTTTTACATTTCAACCGACTTTAAATTCGAGTCGGTCATTCGATGTGCGCATGAGGTACAGATCCGTTGGCGTTAAAACAAACACGAGTTTTTTCCAGAATACTTGGTCTTTCTCAATAACTCCGGAGTGTCGGCTTTTCAGCGCCTCCGAATTCGAACAATTTCGGAATCTCTTCGAAAAGTTCTCCGGAAAGCGGGCGAACGAATTTGCCACCGCATTCAACGCATTTGAATTGAAGCCTGTACATAGATGCCTGTATGAGCGGCTTCGTTTTGCTTTAAAAGAGGACAAACAGTCGTCATTATGCCAACCAAATGACTGATTTTTTCTAAGAAGAAATTTAAAAGTAAGAAATAATTTAAATGTAGAAATAATTTGTACTCAAAGTGGTTATAGATTTTTAGTAACTGAATTAATTATCAGTGTTACCTCAGGGAGAAGTCATAATATTGTGCAGAAATTTCTCTGTCCTTTTAGGAGGTGGCCTAGGGGTGAATGTTTCATGAGAATGTTATGAGATCTGTGAATGTCAGGCACCAATTAAAAAGCTGTAACAAAAAGTTGAGAAAAATTACTCGTTACCTTCATCGAAATGCAAATTTAGTTGCACTTAAATGATTATGAGGTCCTTATTTTTTATTTTAAAATACAAATTCAACCAAAATGTCATTAACTGAGTTCGTGTCCTCAGACAAATATTTTATTGACTCATTGAAGTCATAGTCATACAAAACTGGTTCTGTTAAATTTTTTCAAAAGCATAGGAGGGAATCAAAATAGCTGGTTGGACACGTCAATGTGAAACAAATATTCATCATGAATATATATATATATGTATATATATATATATATATTATTTATTTATTTATATATGTATACATACATATAATATGTATGTATATATATTCACTTACATAGTATTAAAACGAGGAGCGCAGGAATTTATAAAAAATTATGAAAATGAGGGCAAATAAATCAAAAGGGCCAGATGGTATCTCAATTGACTTGCTTAAATTGGGTGGTAGTGTAGTTTCAAATTATATAAATCATTTATTCAATGTTACCTTAAACAATAATGCCCTGCCGAATGCTTGGAAGGAGGCATATGTTACGCCAATTTTCAAAGGAGGAGATAAGGCACTAGTTGATAATTATAGACCGGTAAGCTTGACATCACTTGTATGCAAGCTATTAGAAAACATAATGGCTGATTATCTCTGGGATTTGTGGGAGAGTGAGAATTGGTTGTATAGTCACCAATACGGTTTTAGAAAAGGGCACTCTTGCGAAACTCAGCTATTAGGGTTCTGCCCAGAAATGTTCGACTCTATGGATGCGGGAATAGAAGTGGATGCTATAATAGTCGAACTGTCAAAAGCCTTTGACAAAGTTGACCACGATCGCTTGATGCTTAAGATGGGCCAATTGCCACTACACCCAGATGGAAGAGTAAACTCTTTGGTCAAAAATTTCATGGAAGGTCGAACCAAAAGGGTCAAATTAGGAGAAGTGTATTCTGAAAAAACAAGGGTAACATCGGGAGTCCCACAAGGAAACGTACTTGGCCCGCTTTTGTTTTTAATCTATATAAATGATCTCCCACTAAATATTAATTCTCAGATAAGACTTTTTGCAGACGACTGTATTATCTACAGGAAAGTTGAAAATGACAGAGACCGTGACAAACTTCAAAGGGACATTAATAAAATGGCGGATTGGGTGACAAGAAATGGGTTGGATGTTAATGTTAGCAAATGAAAATCCATCACTTTTAGTAACAAGGTAAATGGAAACAATAGGGAATATAAATTCTCAGAAAATGTCATTCTTAGAAGTGATACTTGCAAATACTTGGGTGTATATTTAACTAAGGACTTAGGGTGGGGGCTAAATGTGGAGTACATCTTTAAGAAAGCTTTCAAAACTCTTCATTGGGTGATGAGAAACATCAAAGGGAGCGTTAGAGCATCCAAGGAAAAGGCGTATCAGACCCTGGTAAGACCAGTTTTAGAGTACGCTTCTCTTGTATGGGACCCTCATGAGGAAAGTCATATTAAAACACTGGAAAAGGTGCAAAGAAAGGCTGCCCGATATGTACTGGGGAAGCATAGGAGGATGGAGAGTGTGTCTGACATGCTAGAAACGCTGGGCTGGGAACCTCTACAAACTAGAAGGAAAGTAAGCAGACTTTGTGGAATGTTCCGCATTCTGAAGGGGGAGAAAGCTTGGGCAGATCTTAGGAAAGAGGCGGGGAACCCAAATTTTATAGGGAGAAATGACCACAAATTCAAGGTCAAATGTCGGGCACAAAGAACAAATTAAAAAAATTTTCTTTTCTAAATAGAACAATTGTTGACTGGAACACCTTACCTGCAAAAATATTCGAGCCCTTTCCTAACAGAGTGTATACTTTTAAGAATAGATGTAGGGTATTTATGTAATAATTTGATTGATGTGTGGAATATTGTATTATATGTAATAGCTTAATTTTTTTAATTTATCTTTTTTTCTTGCTGATTAATGGTTGTAAATGGGATGGGGATTCGCTTGTTTTGTTAAAGAGATTTGTGTTTTGAAGTCTGATTTTATCTATAATCTTTTGCGATTATTTGGGACTTGTGTGCCACCTGACAATGTCTATCAGCACATGTGTATTTTTAATAATAATAATAATAAATATATATATATATTATTTATTTATGTATATATATAATATATATATATACATTCAAACCGCCCGGGCTTGGTTCAGCCCGGGCGGTTTGAATGATTGGGCCACCCAGATATGCGCCATCTCGCGGGTTCTCACCTCTATTATACTCGCAGATTTGGGAAGGATTTCAATCGCCGAAACGGAGAAGCAGTCGTCAAAAGATTGATTGTGGGAAGCGGTGTGAGTAGGGATGGGATAATTAAGAAATGTGGGAGATTTGGTGGAATATCGGTGGTTATTCATGCGGAGGGAAAGTGCGGTCGTGCATTCGCCCACGTAGAAGGCAGGGCAGAAGTTACAGGAGAGGCGATATATAATGTTTTTTGAGGTACAGGTGGCGAGTGGTTGGGAATTGGTACTGAGTGAGGGGGAGGGTCTTAAAAGATGACAGCATTTGCAGCGTGGGCGGTTGCATGGTGCGGATAGGGGCGGGGGAGAGACGGGGGTGCTTGAAGTTGGATTTGTGGACTTGAAGATGTCTCGCAAGTTCGACGGGCGTTTAAACGAAACAGAGGGACAGTGTGGGAATAAAAGTGATGTGGACTGAGTGTTATTGATAATTGGGAAGAGGTCACGGATTAGATGTTTAATTTTGTGTGTTCCGGGGAAGAAAGTGGTGATAAGATTAGGGCATTTTGGGCGGTTTGGTTTGGGGAGGGGAGTGTATTGGGTTGACGGTTTGAGGATTTTACTATTTAGTAATTTTTCAGGGTACCCACATTTTCTGAGGGATTCATGCAGCTGGTCCAAGTATTTCTGTTGGGAGGGGGTGTTGTTGCAGAGACGGAAGCCACGGATAGAGAGTGAGAATGGGATGGAGCGCTTTGTGTGAGGTGGATGGCAGATGTCGAAATGAAGATATTGTTGCTTATTAGTTGGTTTAATGTGGACTGAAGTGTGAAACGTATTGTTTTGGAGGTGAATGTCGATATCTAGGAAGGTAATATTCGAGTCGGATATAGAAGAAGTGAATGATACTGAGGAGGAGGAGTTGAGAGAGGAAATGAAAGAGGATAAAGTTTCGCGTCCGTGGGACCAAAGGAGGAAAATATCATCGATATAGCGGGCCCAGAAGAGTGGTTTTAGGGTTTGTTGTTGGAGAAAGTCGTGTTCTAGTTTACCCATAAAAAGATTGGCGTATGCAGGAGCCATACGCGTGCCCATTGTAGTGCCTTTTATTTGTAAATATATTTTGTCATTGAATTGGAAAGCATTTTTGGTAAGAACGATTTGGCTCAATTCGATGAGGAAATCTGTGGATGGGGTGTGTGGTGTGGATCGTAGGGAGAGGTAATGTTTTAGGGCTTCTGAGCCTTCTTTGTGGGGAATGGAGGTGTACAGAGATGTGACGTCTATCGTGGCCATGAGAATGGTCGTGTTGTTCGGAATTGGGATTGAGTTTAGACGTTCCAGAAAGTGGTGCGAGTCTTTAATGTAAGAAGGGAGTGAAGTTGCTATTGGTTGAAGGTGGTGGTCTATTAATGCGGAGATTCGTTCAGTGGGTGAGTTGATGCTGGAGACAATAGGGCGTCCGGGGTTATTGGTTTTGTGGATTTTGGGTAGCAAATAAAACTGGGGAGTCTTAGGATTAGGTGGTGAAAGAATGGATATGTCTTTGGGGGAGAGACCTTCTTTGGGACCGAAATTGGAAAGAAAAGAGAGAATATCCTTTTGATAAGAAGGGTTTGGGTCTTGGGGCAGGGGGGAATAGCAGGAAATGTCATTTAATTGGCGCAATGCTTCGGCGTTATAGTCTACTTTGTTTAGCACGACGACGGATGACCCTTTGTCCGCCGTCGTGATTATAATATCTTTATTTGACGTTAAACGTCTGAGAGCTTGTCTCTCAGAGGGGGAAAGGTTGTCTGGGGGCTTGAGGGAATCTATGAATTTTTTGTCGGAAATCTTTGTCAGAAGGAAATTGATAAAGATTTCAATTGGGTGGTTTGATGGGAGTGGTTTGGGTTCGTTTTCTGAGGCTGGACGGAATCGGGTAAGTGCTGGGTTAATGGTGGGGGAGGTCGAAGGGAAAGGCTGGGATTTCCAATGAGCATGCCAGCGTAAATTTCGGCAGAAGTTTAATGTGTCGGTGTGTGTTAAATATTTGTATATATATATATATATATATATATATATATATATATACACACACACATATGAATGTGGGTCGCTGTAGTCCAGTTGAGCGTTGGACTGCTGACCGGAGGGTCCCGGGTTCGATTCCTGGACAAGGCACTCTGGGCACCTGCAGCTCCACCCAAGCTAAAGTGATTTTCCGGGTACCAGGTCTTCCTGGGAAACCATAACCGGTACAGGGAAAGGAACTGGCCCCCCTACCATGATGTGTGAATTTCACACGCCGTATAGGGCTAAGTACTGGGTGAACTCTACCATCACCTACCAAACCGACCTTCGGGTTGATTCCTGTGTTTATGGTTTTATACATATGAATATTTTTTTCATACATACGTGTGTATATATACATACCCACACATATATATGTGTGTGTGTGTATATATACAGGGTCGCGCCCAAAAGTGGTAGGACTGATTTTGCCTGGCGCGAGCGGAGCGGTGGAGGGGGGTCTGCCTGGCAGGGTAAGGTGGAGGGGGCTCTTAGCAACAGACCGACACCAACCTTAGTCGCCTGCGGGCTGTCGTTGAGTGAGGACACCGTTTTCAGTGAAGCAAGTTTTTTGTCCGCGTCGAAAAACAAAATGAATCTGAATTTAGAGCAACGTTATTCCGTGAAGTTTTGTGCGAAACTCGGGAAGACGGCAACTCAGACCCTCGATATGATCAAGCAGGCTTATGGGGACACTGCCTTAAGCCATTCCACAGTATTTGAGTGGCACAAGTCGTTTAAAGAGGGTAGGGAGCTCGTTGAAGACGACCATCGCTCCGGACGGCCGTCGACGGCAAGAACCGACACGAATGTGGACAGAGTGAGGACACTGCTGAACACAGACCGACGCTTAACCAGTGAATAAATTGCAGACCATTTGGGTCTGTCTGCATCCAACGTCCAACGCATTATTTCACAGGATTTGGCCATGCGCAAGGTGTGCGCCAAGATGGTGCCGAAAATTCTGAGTATCGACCAACAGGCAACGCTCGTCGTCAGACATCTCCTGGCCAAATACGGCGTTGCCATGTTGCCGCACCCGCCCTATTCTCCAGATCTGGCACCACCGGACTTCTTCTTCTTCCCCCTGATGAAAAGACAGCTCAAGGGACGACGTTTTGACTCGATAAAGGCCGTTCAAGAGGCTTCGACGAGGGTCATCAACGGCATCCCCAAAGAAAATTTCCAGCGGGCGTACGGGGAATGGGAGCAACGTTATACTAAGTGTGTAGCAGCTCAAGGAGCATAATTTGAAGATTATTAAGTCGATGTAAGTATATCGTCAATAAAATTCTTGTAAAAAAATCAGTCCTACCACTTTTGGGTGCGACCCTGTATGTGTGTTTCATGTATGGGATAGTAGATTGGTGTAGCATATTTTATTTCAAAATATCTGTAATGATACTGATAATTTCCCTTAGCAGATATCAAATCATACTTCACTTATTAAAGGATTGAAAAGAAAAGAGAAAAATCAACAAATTATTAACAGGATGAAATACACTTGATGCGAGTCACCTTATCTGCGAATGCATTCAAAGCGAATCTAACTCGTCCACCTCAATGTTTTTACCACTCTTGATCCATTAAGTTTTTGCAGCGTTATTGCATTGCGCATTAAAAATAAATTGTCAAACTTGTTTAGCAATGTTTTTGTGCATCGTATTGACACGCTGCAGGTAGAATGAGCTCAATAAATGTTTATTTCGTGTGGAGTTAGTGTGCACTGGTGAGAGTCAAATATGCTCCCAGCCGGACTGGTCAATTTTATTGTTTCTGTCTATGCTGTTCACTTTAAAGGATTTCGAGTACTTTGGTTGAAATATACAGTTGTCAGCATACTAAAAATGAAATCAAAAGATACATCGGATGGTTTTTTGTGAAAAAAGTGCTTTTGGAATGATTATCCCTATCACTGATCGAGGATGGGTTCCTATCGATTTGTTTTCGCAAATTTTAATCTTTTTTACTGTTGAACATGGAATGTTGCGAAACGGCAAATAATTTATGTAATTATTCACCACGGCGCTCTCCTATTGTGCTTAATTTTCTGTCTTCAACTGATTAATTAGTTTTCTTCTCTATACTCTTGTAAAAACTTTCTTCGTCCATTTTGCAAATGAGCGAAAACCTTTGGGAATGTTCCCACGTTTAAGTGCAAGATACGAGCTGGAAAGCCTAAAGATATTGAAAAAAGAGAAAAACCACGGGAAGGGACGAATTAGGGAGACTATTGGAAAACAAAAGGATTCTAGAAATGTTGACTGGCGTCCAAGGACGCTGGGTCAGTGAATCGTGGAGACCAGTCGTTTCTCGAAATTTCGAGGATCTTCTTCGACCCCTCCTCCAACAGGCAACTTACAAGCATATAAGCTGAAACCCTCCCATTCACACCCGCTCACTCCAAAGGGAGCCTCTCTCTTTGAAGAAGAAGGTCCAGTTTCTTAAGGAAGGACGCGGGGAAATCCCAATCCAGTATTTTGCTCATTTCATCCCCACGTTTTGGTCTTCTTGGACTTAAATTTGAAGGGGAGCCTTCGATGTTATCGAAGGGGTGTGTGTGGCCGATTTCATTTTTGGCTTAGGTTAACACTCATTATTTTTCATTATCGTGATTATTATATGTACCTTTGAGTTAGTGAGTCGCTATTTCATTTCAGTATCAGTACTAGCTACTATTCTAATAGTTAATATTTCACGTTTTGATGCCGTGTCCGATGCCGTCACATAATGTAAACGAATGAGATCAGTGCAGTCCGCTTTCTATCAAGAGCACTTACTCCTTCGGCGTTATTCCTTGAGCTCTATATGCATCGTATTCTGTACAATTGCCATTGATATTGCAGCATTAAAACCGCTTTGCAATAGCTTCTGGAGTGTACTGATTTGAGTGAGACTTAAATACGTGACGTATTGCATTTGTATTTTTCTCATGAGGCATTTCTAGGCGTGCACGGCAGTATGATGCCCAAAGGCAGGTAATTCTGATCTGAGCAGTCCCTCGCAAAGTGATCTCCGGTGTCTCTCGGCTGTTCTAGAGAGAATGTGCCAGCAGTAGTATGCTCGCCTTTGCGAATGCTCTTTTATCAGTTTGGCATCAGCTCAGACTGCCTGTAATCGGAGGAATTTTAGCAAGTCAAGATGGCAATATTTAATAATTAATTAAAGGGAAAATTTGCCGGGGTTTTTGCAGTAGTGTAAGTATTTAAGAGTTGCCGAGAAGAAATTACGCGCTTGTAAGGGAGAAGGGGGACTTCACTATTGAGAAAATGCAAAAGGAAGCAATATAGGTAGAGGTGGAATAAGAAAAAGTCAACACTCTCGAGTACTTTATCACGACTCGACCGATAAAACCCTTCGAGTGTGAGACATTTTGGCATTTATCGGAATGAGGAGTAGCAGAATGGAGAACAAACAACTCTGGAGAATGGGCGATTCGATGTGTCGGCAATTTTGAGAGCATGCCCATTGCTCAGAATATCAAAGTGAAAGATTAAATTATATTGGCTATAAAAGATTCAGGCTTAAGGAATCAGTTTCATTCTAAAAATACGAATAGCTACTCTTAAAATATTTTGGGATGATATTATTGTTTCAAAAAATAACGGTTGAATTAAAAGCTATTTCAGAATCGAATGTTAATTATTTGAAATCTTTTTAATTTATACTCCCAAGGAAACCATATTTCTCTGCCGAAAGAACGGCTAGAACGCCTGAATTATTATCGCCTTGGTACAAGAAATAGCAAGATAATTATAATGGAAATAAGGTAATCACATTGGAATCTAAAAGTGACCAGAAATGCATTGATTAGAAAAATTGGTCTAGTTGAATTGCATTGAGTAGGTATTTAATTTGATGAAGCCATTGTAATTTGAGTTGCATGATATAGATTTGGGCTATGTTCATGTAAATCCGGGTATATCACCCGGTAGATGAAATATCACGCGTAATGTTGAAGCATATATCTTTAGCAATGTTGAAAATGTGCTATTACCCCCATCGTACTACGGTAGGAGAAATCATTTCAATGGAATCAGAGAGCTTAAGTGTAGAACCAGATGGATTTAAGACGCCATTTTTCAGCGAACGACTGCCACACACCCTGGCGATGGCTTGCTGGATACTAAAAAATACAAATGTACAAAATCTTATCTACGAGTATGTATTTATGCCAAAGCCCCTCCTGAGTTGTGAAGTCCCTCACATTTAAGATAAAAACTAGAAAAAAAATCAGTAAAGAATTAATTAGTTGAAATCGTATGCTTATTATTTGACTCAGTTCACCAAAATATGATCTATTTATACTGTAAACTGATATTTTGGAGCAGACGTGGTTCAAAGGATGTAGAAATGATCAGCGTAGTATTAAATACGTGTAGATAATATCAGGAGGAAATGGAGGATAATACAGCTATTAATAGTGGTCCAAGGGTAGTTAAAAGTACTTGCCAAGTACATTGATTCTCAGTCGAAGGTGTAGATAGGTTAAAGCACGATTACTATGATAGTCAATAATTGAAAATCAAAAACCGAATGTGTTATATAGATGTGATTTGAAATCCTCCGATGTTAGAAATAAATGTAACCTTTTTCATGATGAATGTTTGCATGAAAATGAAATAGTTGACCGTTGAAATTCGTGCGTTAGTGCAAAAATTGAATACTGAAAGTATTAGGAAGAATCATGCATGCTGATGAGTTAAGACATATGGCGCGCCCCAAACTTAACTATATCTTTTACAAAAAATGAGGAATAGGCTACATGAATGACAGAATCAGGACTGCTTACCAAAGCCTCCACATCATCGGGGTAAAATTCTTATGTAGAATTTACTGATTACTACTTAATAGATCATATATACATCCTGCAGAAGTAGTGCTAACTTAAGCACATCGTATCACCGTGGGTCGAGCGGAGAAGGGAAATTTAAGAGAGGAATGAAATGGAATCGCAAGCTTCATGGGGCCCATAAGCTCATGGAAGAATATTTATGGAAAATTACGCCTGAAAATATTATTTTTTTAATGTTCTTAGTTTTAAAAGGTTAAGAGAAATGACTGCAGCTTTACAGGATTGTTTTCTGGAAACAGCAATTTATTTTACGAAGCTAGTTCTTGAGCAATATAAGGGTTGTTCGGGGTTTTTGTGGTCGATTATGTACCATAGTTCAGCGTTAATTAGAATTCGATATATGTTGATAGGTACAGAATACTTGAGGGAAGTTTTGTTTTCTCGAGATATAAGATGATTCTAAATAAATTGTCGGGGAAGATTCTATAATGCCAGACGGGAAGCTTTTCAATATTCTTTATGAACGTTTACTAACATGAAATAAAGTATCAATTGATTCTTCGGAGGCAGAAGGTAAAATTACTTTCAGAAGCAATTGCATTTTCGTTGGTGCAGGAACATTCTAGAGCGGTTAGCAAAAATCGGAGTCAGGTACGTTATCACGGGAAACTTTTGATCCATTGCTATTTTGTATCTGCGTACAATCATTACAGTGATTGTCGGACAAGCTTACGATCTGCCGACCAAATTTATCCTCCGATGCTATCGCGTTTCATTGTCGAGTTGGATCATCTGGACAAAAATCGAGGCATTACTTGGTTTCCGTATCGATGACTCCATAATTTGGCCAAGTTGGGACAAAGTAGTGCGTATTAGTAATCAAGTTGATGTCCGGCAAATTTCTGATGCGTATAATACTACCCTCAATAACTTGGTGACGTAAAAAAACCCTTTAGACTCATAGGAAAATAGTTATGTGTCAGAGATTTCCACTCTCTAAGGAATCAACGCAAAAGCAAGCGTGTTAGCAATATTAAATCCAATAATTGTGACATTCCACTTAAGAGTGACATACACAATAACCGAGGCCGAGACAAAAGACCTGCCATTACTATCGCCGATCTTGTCTACTTGGCGGCGAAGTGTGGTATTAGGTATTTTTGATTTTATTTTCATAATATCGGTGGCGTGTTGGTAAGTGGTCGACATATTTGGCGAAAAATGGCTAATTATGTTACTACTAAGATCGTCATCATCATCAGTATTTAAATCTTAGGATTGGTTAACTGCAGCCCTCCATTCTACTCTATTCACTGCCAATTCCATCAATCACTAATACCTTCTCTGTTTTACGTCCTTCTTCATTTGTCCCATGTGCATGTCTCTTGGTCTTCCTCCAGGAATCTTCCCTTCTATATTTCCTTCTATTACTATATTCCTAATAAATCCATTGTGCTTCAATGTGTGTCCAATCCACCCATTTCTTCCTTGCCGTAGAGTTCTCCATATGGTCCTTTCCTCTTCTGCTCTTCTATATACTTCCTCCTTCGGTCCGTTTAATCTTCAGCATTCTCCTCCAACACCATGTTTCAAAGGCTTATATTCTTCGCTAGGCCAATGCTCCAAGTCTCGGAACCATAGAGCGCCATGCTCCACACGAAATTCTCGACGAATTGCTTCCTTGTTTCCCGTCTTAGATTCTTTGAACATAGTAATTGCCTCTTCTTCATGAATGCGTTCTTAGCTTGGGCCATTCTTCGCTTGATGTCGGTCGAACTTCTTCCATCCCATGTTATGCTGCTGCCGCCCAGGGAGATGAAGGGTTCCACTTGCTCTAGTTTCACCCCTCCAATTATGATATCTGCATTCAGCTTCTCTCCTCCACAGACAAGGATTTTAGTTTACTTCTTGTTGATGTTCATATTATATTCCCCCTGTACTTGATCCGTAGCACTTGCTTTAAGTTGCTTGCAGATCCTCTCGCGTTCCCGCTTCTACTACGATGTCATCTGCAAACCGGAGCATGTATATTGATTTCTTCTCCATTTACCTTGACTCCTTTGATATCCAAAATACAACTAAGATATGAAATAGAAATATGTGTGATGCACAAAGGAATACCAAAACATAAAATATTAGCGAATTGGAATTTCTTTAGATATTAGGCTCCGCTGAGGCGCTTTCAGACCCGAGCATGTCTCAGAAAAATAACTAACTAGAAATTTGCCGTTTTATTTATTTTAATTCACAAATATAAGACTTGTAATTCGCGAAAAGTAGTGTTCATAATGAATGATAATTTTTTTACAATATATCTTTCCTCATTCTCCAAATGTTGATGATCTTTCTCATAGTAGTTCCCATTGGATACGGTACGAACCGTATCCAATCCGTCTCACCTTTTTGTCCAGTGCTTAACGCACTAGCAAAAGATAAATGGTTATAAATGACCCGGTTCTTCTTATGAAGCCAATCAAGTGAGTATGCGAAGTCACATTTATTATCACTTAAGACCTGCCATGTTACGTTATGTATTTGACGAAACATGTCATGAATTACCTGTCGTCTTTATGGATGAAAGTTACGCATATTATGTCATATGCATGTAAAAGTATATGCTTTTACTCTCAGACGAAATATGTTCAAGGAGACTGATGTAATCCCCAAGATTTTTCATTCATAGCGACGAATCATCGCGAAATAACTTAACAGCAGCCGGCCTCGTGTTATCCTAAGGTGTAATGCTCTGAGATTCACTCTAGGAAGTTGTACGTCAACATCAAGAAAGTTGTTTTTCTGAAGCACTTCTCCCCCTTCCCATTTCGGTTTACTTCATTTTCTTATAAACTCAGTATGAATACAGTCTATCAAACAAAGAAAAATTACAATTAAGCCTAAATCTGCAATATTTTGAACAAGGATTCACCGCTGCGGCGAGGAATCGAGAATTGTCCCTTCATACCCCGACTCCGTGAGCCACGGATAAATACGGGTGTTAAATCCTTCCTCGCCGGTTGCTGGGTCCGACCGCTGGAATTCCTCATCTCTAGTGATAACTTTGAAGATAAAATATCATAGCGTTACTTATTCCACACATAATCATGAGGCTTAAGCGCTGCACTCCTGAAAATTGATTTGTGGATTTCAAAAGATACATGTTTTGAGAGGATAACGTAATCCCTTTGACTTATTTCATGTTTGAAATTAAGAATTTGGCCAAATAACACAAAAACTGTTAGCCTGCGCATCATGAATGGAATTTTAAATACTACCTTTTTATTCAAGTTGGAGGTAATGGCTAGACAAGGCACCCCGCCGGAAGAAATTTATGAATGAGAGAGAGTTAATGTTTTCACTCGGTAAAATTTTAAGAATCTGAATCTTTATAATTTGTAAAAGTTTTAAACGCGGAGTTTTACTCCTGACTTTCCCTCAAATTAATATTATATTGATACGTTCATCTTGCTGTCAATTGATGGACATGTTTTGCATGCGGCAGCTACGGAAGAAATTAATTTTGCAAGATTTTCGGTGATATTTTGATTATAACAGCCATGGGAGCAACTAAATTACATGTATATTAATGTTGTATAGCTTTTATTGGAACCTACAGGACCCAATATTAGTTTATATTGAATCTTTAATGAACTCATTTAAAGACAAGAAGTCATTGAAAAATGGCAATTTTTGGAATTAGAATTGGTTCTTCATGCGTGCACATAATGCTTAACTTATGATCATTGATGAAGGAAGTGTGTAAATTATCTAATTTGTGTAAATTAAAGACGTATTAATTTCAAAAATCCTGTAATCAGCAGCCATACACATGCGAGATTCATGAAAAAATATCAGCTTTTGGGAAACTAGGCATGTATAAAATTACGAAAATGTATCTGCACGAAAATTTTTCCCACTGGCTTAAATTTTCGTGAACGAGTGAATTTATTTGAGGCGTTACCATAACTCGATCCCTGAGGCACTTTCCATATCCATGCACTATATCTTGCACCATGCTTCTTTTGCTTTATTTGTTACCCGCCTCAATTTATTGTTTAACTCTTTGTACTTTATTTTGCCTAACTCTGTATTGACATTCTTCCATTTTCTCCGCTCATCCATATTTGTAATCATCTCATCTGTGATCCATGGTTATTAACGGTTCAAATGTTGTCTTTTGCGGCTATAGACAACCCTTTCTTGATACTTTCCCATTTTTCTTCGATATTACTTAGCTCTTTACCATCCTCCATGATTTCCTCTACCGCCTGTTTGTACTCCTTCCTTTTCAAACTATTTAATACTTCTACATTCCATTTTCTAACTCGCCGCCCCTACCTTATCTTTTTGAAACGGACGCTACATTTCATAAAAACTAAATTGTGGTCCGAGTCCGCATCCGCTCCCGGGAAGCTGTGCAAATTTATCACACTGTTCCTAAACCTGTGTCTGACCAGAATGTAATCTAGCTGATACATTTCTGGGCCACCTGGCATTTTCCATGCATAGCTGCGTCTTTTGTGGTGTCTGAACAGAGTGTTGGTGATGACTAACTCCTGTCTCCTGCAGAACTCAACTGCTCTCTCCCCGCGGTCATTCCTCGTACCTAAACCGTAGGCCCCCACCTCATCACCATCTCTTCCTTCGCCTACAGTCGCATTCCAATCCCCCATTACTATCAAATGTTTCCCTGCCGGAACACACGCGATTATGTCCTCTAAGTGATCGAATATCCTATCGACCTCTTCTTCCTTATCGTTGTCGGTGGCATGTATACCTGAATAATTACCAAGTTCGTCGGTACTGCTTTTATCTCGACTAGTAATAATCTGTCCGTTACCTGCTCTATGTTGACTACGCTTCTTCCTACCTTTTCATTTAATACTATGGCAACCCCTCGTTGGCTCATCCCCGCCGCTGTATATTATTCTATACTTATCACTCCAGTAATCCCCGCTATCTTTCCATCTCACCTCGCATAGACCTAAAATATCTATATTTCCCCTTTCCATCTCTCGCTTAACATTCTCCAATTTCCCTGTCCTCATCATTGTCCTAACATTCCACGTTCCTATTCTAACTAATGTGGTCTTCTTCTCCTGCGTCTTCTGTCCTGCTGCTGCTGGATTTCCCTTGCAAGGGTGTCGTGGGATGACGACCGCGGAAGCCTTGCCTCCCCCGCTGCCGGGCACGACACACGGCCGATTGGGCCGAGCCCCGTAGTTGCCAGGATTCAAAATCTCTTTTTTGTCCATCATATAAATCTTGGGAATGATAATTCAGGTGGTTTCCCGTTGCCTTCCTCGATAGTGTTTTTAACGTGATACTATCACTTTGCTGGCCGCCCCACTGGGATCAGACGCCATTGCAGCCGCCTCACTGAGGAACAGACGCTGGGTGGACTACCTTTCGTCTGGCTCCTAACCTTCGACCTATGTGGCATGACCCTACCAGGGGCAATTATTATTACTCCCACCAGCACAGTTCTAGAGGTCATCGGAAAGCACAAGCCCTTCCACCACGTCAAGGTTGTAGTCCGGGTAGGGACTAATGAGTATATTGAAGAAAATATGAATAGATTGGAGGGAAAGGAGGCTAATCCGCAACCTGTACATGTCTCAGACTGCTCAGGTGGGAGTGGAGAATAGGGACTCCGGTTGGGCAGTGTTAGGAAGGGGTTTAAGGCAGGGTTGCCCATTATCACCGTTGCTGTTCAACCTGTATGCAGAGGAAATTATTAAAGAGGCATGGGAAGAACTCGAGGTAGGAATGAAAGTGGGCGGGGAATTCGTACAATCAGTTAGGTTTGCTGATGACCAAGCTTTAGTTTGTCAGTCAGCCGAAGGGTTGCAAGCATTGCTTAGTGAATTGGAAATTCAGTGCGACAGGTATGGGATGAGAATCAATATTAATAAAGCAAAGGTTATTCTATTTTCTAGAAAGAAAAGGCTCAGCTAAACATTGAAATAGGAGTGCAAAAACTGGAGCAGGTAGAATAGTTTAAGTATCTCGGAAGTGTTTTGGACCAACACGGTCAAAGTGGTAGGGACGTAAGGAGAAGAATTGCGCTAGGCAAAGAGGCTTTCCCAAGAAAGAGGGAGTTAATGAGAGGGACGTTGAGTAAGGATATTAAGAAAAGACTCGTAAAAACTTTGATATGGAGCGCAGCTATGTACGGTGTGGAAACGTGGTCATTGAAGCAGGAGGATAGACGTAGACTGGAGGCTTTTGAAATGTGGGTTTGGAGAAGAATGGAGAAGGTGAAATGGACCGAGAAGGAAACAAATGAGGAAGTACTTCGTATGGTGGCGAAGAGAGGGGTTTGTTGGGAGAAATCCTATGGAGGTAGGAAAAGTGGATGAAGGGAGTATTGACCGGCAGCGAGATGATGAAGACTGCAATAGAGGGGAGAATGTTGGGCAAACGAGGATAGGGAAGTACCCATCATTAGAAAGCCAACTACGAGTATAGTTACTTGATACATTTACCTTCTTCTTTTGCTGGGCTTCGCGTTGGTCTGATTTTACTGTGGTACTTCACTTTTCCTAATGACTTTGACAATATTTTTCGAGTTTTAATATTTTTGCAACTCATTCCTTAAACTCACCAAAGATGCTGGTATTTTTAAAAATATTTTTTTCTTCTTTTAGTTTTTATTTAAATTTGTCGTCTTAAAATGCTTTATGATAAGCCATGCGTCATATTTTCTCTCTCTTATGCTAGCTATTCAATTTCACTTAGATTCATTGTGAAGTAATTTTGTGAAGTTTATATGATTTCAGTTCACTAATTTTTTCTCGGTTATTCTATTTAATTCACCCTAATCGACAAAGGACAATTTACTTTGTCATATCATATGTAGTTTAACGCAGTGGAAGGAAGATATATTTTATAATTGGAAATTGGGATGGTACAAATAATACTTTGACTTGTAGTACCGGAAATTATCTGGAACTCAATATAGCAAGAAAGATATCTCAACCTACCGCTTAAACTTATTAGTAACAACAATTTTAAAAACGATATCGAATATTATGCAAGTAAGTACTAATTAGAACCTTTATTTTGCGATAAAAAGCGCAAACGAAGCCACCGGAGTACCAGGAGAACTCGGCGAGAAGGGGGGGAAAGGAAATCGGCTTAAAGGGGTGGGGGAGGAAAACGGCTAAAATCAAAGGAAAAACAAACCCCGTGATGATATGTGTTTTTGTTCACAATATTCGTCATGAAATGTTTTGATAAAAAGTATGCAAAAATGTAAGATAAAATGATAAGTATTTGTGATGGTGTTGAACTCAGTCGTGAGATACCTTTTTTTTATGTCTATGCTATTTATGAGAACAGCGTGTATTCAGTAAATTTTATTTTTCGAATGAGGTCAACCGCGGTCATAACAGTCTTTAAAAAATATTGATATTCATTCCTGTTTAAATATTGGGGTTTGTTCTTTAAAACATCCCGCGTAATTTTCCCATCACACGACACGTTTTCTCCTCGTGAAATCCAGACAATGCTTTCATCTCTTTGGCCACCGGTTTTTTTCTATTATTCCGGCTTATGCTTCACTCACGCCGCTTTCGCTCGCTCCTTCTCTTCCACTTGCTTCCCCAAAATCCCCCCCCTCTCTCCGCTCCGTCCCACCCGCGCCGCCTCCTCCCTGCGTCGCCGGACGCTGACCCGCCCACCCACGCCACCTATTTTATTATGTACATGTTATATGTATGTATCAGATATATCTTATACATATATATATATATATATATATATATATATATATATAGATATATATAGACACACACATATACACACGAAACAACCTTTAAGAAAAAAAGCGGCCGGAAGGCCTGGCGGCGGCTTCCTTTCTCTCCTCGCTCACGGTTCACTCACACTCTTTCCCGCCATTCCACAGCCCTTCCCGTGTTATCCGTCCCTGCTTCTTCCTTCGCTTCCCTTCTCCACGCCCTTCCCCCTCACACTCTCCAATTTCCCCTCCAGCACCGCTGCAGCATCAGACCACTTTATAGCCGCTAGACGATGGTCATCTGTTATCCAGCGCCTCGCTATCCACTCCACCAATTACCTTGCCCGCCTCGCCCCCGTGTAATTACCAACCCACACGCCCTCCCCTCCACACCCCTTCCCTTCTCCCCCTCCCCCTTGCCCCGTGTCCCATCGCGTCACCCTGAGACTCGTAATTATCTCACCTATTCTCATTAATTCCATTGGTTTCATAATCGTCTTTCAACTCCCGCCGGTAACAAGACGCACGCGTGATAATTCCATTGTTCTGTCGTTTCCCCGTCGGTTGTTCTGGTTAATTTTCTCCACCATGGGGCTAATATGGTATACGCCTCCTTCCTTTTCCGCGTCTCGCACCTTGAATTTCGTTAGTGCTCGGCATCTTATCCTTTAGGTGCAGTTCTGACTTGATATATATTAAGTGAGGAATTATAAAATTTTACGATTCAAATTAAAACGAAGCATAGCTTTATGGTGAATTTTAACTGCTCCAGCGAGGGCGAAAGGAAAGGAAAATAGTGCGCTTCCGAGAGGTGCTCCCGAAAGATCAACGCAGCCTGGGTCCATATTTATATTCTCTGGAGGGATATAGAGAGGAGGAGAGCCGATTGATTCGACGGGCTGATGGTAACGTAATCCTCCCGAGATCGTTTTACTCATGATTGGAGGTTCTTCCCATGTCAAGGGGGGGGAAAGTTTTGGGAAATATGTGAAAATTGTTTTTTTTTATCCTATCGAATTAAACTGGTCACTATTTTTTTTACGTTTTCCAAACTTTTGGACATGTTCCCTATCCAGGCGAAGCGCCCTCTGGACCACATCTTCTCCTCTAGCAATGGCTCTTTTGCTCATCACCGGGAAATACGCCAGATCACATCATGTGAAATCGGGAGGGTCGTTTGTTGATTTGTTTGGAATATTGCTCGCACCACGAGGATTTTAGATCATGGATGCACCTTGGACCTTCTGGTCAACTGTAACAATCAATTAGGGTGCACTTAAAGTCTAATGTCTGGTATCCGAGGAATGTTACTCCAATGGGTGGAGCGCTGGACTACTGAATGGAGGGCATATGTTCGATTCTGGGTGATGCCTCTGGGCACCCTCAGATCAACTGAAGATGTGAGATTTTTCGGTTACCAGATCTTCTTGAGAAACCGCAGACGGCACTTGAAGGGAGTTCATGTGCGAAGATCAAACGCCTTAAGGCTTAGCATTGGGCGAGTGCTATCCTATCAAATAAACCTTAAGCTTGTGGTTACAGTTTATTATGAAATACAAATACATATCGCTAATAGTTATGAGGGTGTTCTAAAACTTTTTAAATGATAATTAATGTCATTTTTAACCAGCGGTGCGGAAAAAATGACGTAATTTGAAATCAAAACGCATGAAGAAATGAAAATACAATCCTCGTACACTTTTTCATCACATAGAAAGCTTTATCACAGCACTCGCCGAGCCATAATCAGTCATGAGGGCTCAGTCTTGTGGCTAATGATGGCACAGTTAGTCGAAACGTTAAGCGTATAGAATTGCTCAATGCGAAGCAAAATTCTCATATCTTATTTATGGATTCCTTCTATTGCCCTTATCCTGAAACTTTAACCTAAATATCCGTTCATGTTTGAGAAAGCTCATCGTTTTCCATGCGCTCTAATCCCAAGTATTCGTACATATTTGGGCTTGTCGTGTTGAGGGATTAAATTCCCCAATACTTGCCAATGGAAGCAAGCTTGAAGAGGTTCATTTCGATCAAAGAGAAACTCCGTTGACGTCGGAAGAGCCACCTGGAAGCACCTCTTCTCCTCATTCGGTACCTCTCCTTCCGCCGACCGACCCTTCCCTGGCCCGCTGCTCCCACGGCCTCTCTCCCTTTCCTTCCCCCGCAGTCCTTCCTTCCTTCCTTCTCGTCTTCTTCTTGTGGTCGTCGCGCGGTTGCAGCGCCGGATCAAACTCCCTTCGCGTGACGTCACGAATTCCCCGGTCCCCCCCTCCTCTCCCCCCGTCCCAACTGCATTGGCCCATTCCGTCCTGCTCCCTTCCTCCTTCCACACCTCCGCTCCCTTCCATGGTCCACACCTTCGCATCTTCAAGGCTAATCTCTCGGCGCTATGGCACCCTGGAATGGAAGTAGGAGATCGGGAAAGGCGGGCCTGGGTTGAATTCGATCGAGTGACTGGAAATATGTTGAGGTCCCATATTGGCCCCATCATCATGGCTGTCTTGACGCAGGGTTAAATTCTTCGGTTTTTTATTTCAGTTGGTTTCTTTAATAATATTCGTTGATATTTTACTAACATGTTTGATCTCCCTGGGGTCTCGTATGCTGACAATTGTAGCTTATTTTTTTCGCCGTTTTTGTTCAGGGACCGTACAGTTGCTGACTTGCTCTCGTTCCGCCTTGTATCATCGATTCTATTTTGCATCACTCCCATCTGGATAATGGCGAAAAATAGAACTCGAGTGGACATCGATGATTGCTTTTTCTGTCATTGCAGAATCTCAAACCAACCGATGATGCTCCCACTAACTGCGGCATTCCGTCGGCTAAACCTGATGGAGGATTTTTCATGCACGTGTGCTGCAAGTTTATTTTTCCTGTTACATGAGTTCAGTGCATTCAATTTTTAATCGCTACTCACAAAAACTGGAACAATCGAAAATCGAATCATTTTGAAGAACCGCCTAAGAGAATATGAGAAGGTCTCTGAATCATTGGTTTTGCGATCACTATTTCTCTTGTAAGCATTTCAACAAAAACCTTAGCATTTAATCTTAAAAGTAGTTTTTTGTTAAGAAAATTTACTTGAGTTTCATAAATTTTTTAATATTGGATTATTTTTATTTTTCGAGAAACGTAGCTAATTGACTTGAATACGAAATTACTACAATGGAGAAGAACAGTTTGATATTATAGCGCTTCTTTTTCTGAGATTAGTCCTGTTTGACTCGTTAGAGAATCGAAGACTGACTAACTGCATCTTCGGACTATGCCTAAGATGAGACAATGCACATTTTAAAACCTGATATTATACTGTTTCATTAATTATGATATGTCATCCGTTAAAGAGGATCAGCGGATTTATGTAGAAAACATCCCTTTATCAAAAGGAACTATAAGAATTCCTTAATAGAAATATAAACATATGAATATTTGTTCGCCATATGGCGGGTTTTCGTGTTTGAATGTGTTTGTGTGTATCGCCGTATGGGTGAAAATTTCATGTACAAAATGCATTCACATGGAAATAGATATAAGGACAGAGGATAGAAGCACATACCTGTATGTAAAAGACGAGCACAGGAGAGGTGTGGAAGGCGGACCGAGCAGATCACATATGCGAAAATATTTCCTTGGGCGGGACTTGAACACAGAATCTTATGACTTGGTGGGCGGATGCTCGAGCCATTTGAGCTATCGAGGAAACTTAGTTTACTCCTGAAATCTGCGGAGGGTTTATGCAACTAAGTTCCCCTTATTCTTTGGCCAAGAGATGGCGTTAGAAAGCTTTTTCCCCCACCAAAGGAGAAATAGACAACATCAATTAGGCAATTCGTAAGGTCTGATGTTCAAATCCCGGTCAAGGAAAAAGTTCGTATGTGATCTGCTCGATTCTGCCTTTTCCATCTCTCCTGTGTTTGTCTTTTATAAGTGTGTTTCTATCCCTTGTCCTTATATTCATTTCCATGTGAATGAGTATATGCATGGGTGTGTATATATACTATATATATATACATACATACATACATACGAGGGTCATCCGGAAAGTAGTACCCGTTCGTGCCGCATGAAGTGCTGACGACGCGAGTAGCCGCTGGACGAGGTCAGATAGCTTCAGTGGCTTGTCTGCCTTCTCTGAGCCAAGTTGCGTGACGCTAGCATTGCCTGTGTTGTTTCTGTGATTGTTTACAATGTTTAAAAAAATTGAGAACGCCGCCAGTTGTGAAGTGAGGGCAGTGATTAAATTCCTCAATGCAAGAAACGTTCGCCCATGTGATATTCATCGCCAATTAAAGGAGGTGTATGGAGACAATGTAATGGACGAGTCGTCTGTTCGGCGGTGGTGTCGCAACTTCAACATGGGGAGGGGGAACACACACGACGATGAGCGTTCGGGGAGACCGTCTGTCATTACAGACCAACTGGTGAGCTCAGTTGACGAATTCGTGAGGAACGATCGGCGCGTCACAATTGATGACATCTGTGAGCATTTTCCCAATGTTTCTCGAACAATTGTTCATGAAATTGTTAAACACCATCTGCATTATGCAAAAATTTGTGCAAGATGGGTCCCTCGCGTATCTCAATGAGCTGGCGGCGAAGGACTATGCAGCAGGAATACAGAAACTTGTCACACGTTATGACAAATGCCTTAATTTAATTTAATAATTAAATTAATTTAATAATGCCTTATTTTAATTGCCTTAATGCCTCGTATATATGATATTATATATATATATATAATATGTATTTATAAATATAACACTTTTTTGAAAGTCTTACGGGCGTGAATAATAATGTATAAAATGTAGCACTAGTGGACACATGCAAAAACACAGAAACACACAAAAAAGAAAAGAAACTCACTAGGTTTCGAATTGTCGGTGGTCAAACACACACACATGTACACACACCCACATATATATATATATTATTAATAGGTAATTACCGGTTAAGGTAGGTTTTCGGATGGACATAATTACTAATTAAATAATTTGTGACCCCTAGCAAAACACAACATCCTACTTTACATCAGGTCCCTCTTCAGCTCGGAGTACTTTCTTCCTCCCTTTATCCCGTCCAACATCCCTATCCTGTTCCTTCCCTTTCCTCGCTTGCCTAACATTCTCCCCTCTATCACAGTCTTCAACATCCCGCTGCCGGTCAATACCCCCTTCATCCACTTTTCCTGCCTCCATAGCATTTCTCCCAACAAACCCCTCTCTTCGCCCACCATACCAAGTACTTCCTCATTTGTTTTCTTCTGTGTCCATTTCACCTTCTCCATTCTTCTCCAAACCCACATTTCTCTACAATAGAAAAGCGGAGGAGTGCACTGCAAACGGCTAAGGAAGTAATAGCAGCCCTAAAGGATGAAAACGAGAGGTTAAAATGTCAACTAGATAACAAATGTGAACGTTTCGAGACTGTTAGAGACAGGAGATGTAAGAGACGCACGGAAACGAGAGCACCGGAAAAACGCCGCAGTGCTGCTTTGTGTGGAGGAGGCAGCACAAGAGAAGGAAATTCAGTTAGGGAAGGTCAATCACATCCACATCCACAAGGAATGTGTGAACCAAAGAAGGATGAAACAAAGATTAGAATCATGGGGGATTCTATCATAAGATTCAGCGGAGAAGTTTGCGAGGAAAGTGAGGCAACGGTAAATTGTTTCCCGGGTATAAGAACGGAGCAACTGCAATACAAAATTGATGAGATGGAGGCTGAGCGGGAAGAGGAAGTGGTGATCCTACACGTTGGCACAAATGATGTCCGGTGGGCTAAAACAGGTGACCATGTAGTTGGATTGGTGTTGGATTTAGCCATTGCAGCAAAGCAAAAATTTAAAAAGGCAAACATAGTGATTAGTGGGATTATAAGAAGAAAAGATATTTGGGACCGCAAAATCGACTATATTAACGAGGGAATAGACTGGGTGTGTCAAAGATTAGGTTTATTCTTTGTTGATACAAACTGCTGGATTAACGATGGCGATTTGGGGATAGATGGTGTCCATCTTAACTTCCCATAAGCACGGAAGACTACTAGGCAATTTAATATACACATACAAGAAGCAGGGAAACTAATAGGAGTCAACCGAGGTGATGTGGAAGTGGAAATCAACAGCCACCGCAGAGGCAAAATCACTTACTGTGCCACAGCCTCATACAACGGGGGAGAGTTCACAGAAGAGTCTGTCAGACGAAGAAGAACTGAAGCAGGGACCGGAAGCGGAGGGCGGAGGACAGTCGACGAGCGTGAAGACGGGGAATGGCGAGGAACGACGGGATGTGTGGCGAGCAGAGTGTTGCCCAGTGGCTCTACAAGCAGACTCGAGAGTGTGCACAGTATAGACGGTAAAATTGAAGGTAAAGACTTAAATATCCTCCAGGTAAACTGTAGAAGTATCCTCAAAAATTCTAGGGAATTTGAGACTGCAATAGATGCGTGTAATCCCAGCATCATAATTGGCACAGAATCTTGGCTTAAGGATAGCATTACATCGGCCGAAATTTTTCCGTCAAATTACAATGTCTATCGAAGGGATCGAGGTGGGAGGGGCGGAGGAGTATTCATTTGTGTTTGCAGCAACATAATGAGCTTTTTAGATTGGCAACAAAGTAACTCCGAGATGATGTGTGTAAGGATACGAGAAGCAGAAAGTAGCAAATGGTTAAAAATAATTGCTCTGTATAGAAGTCCAAGCGAAGGTATGCAATCGTTGGAGATCCTTGCTGACTATTGTTCTGAAAACCCCCAAGATAACATCATCATAGCCGGGGATTTAAACCTTCCAGAAATAGGGTGGGGGGGCAAAACAGCGGGTGGCGGGCAGGCACAAGATCTGGTAAATCGCCTCATTAACGAAGAAGGGTTTATAACCACAAAACCATACATCCACAAAAAAACATGGCATACATTCATGCATGAACACTTACACCCCACACACATGTAAACACTCAAACTACCAACTAACATACACATGCACCTTAAAGTATACCTAACAGCTTTGCAGTGTTTAACTGTGCTCCGACTTGTAAATTCAATGTTTTCAATATTTATAAAGTGACTTCGGTTTCTTACTATTATGATTTCTGATTGTTCGGGGAAAGAATGAGTATTTGTACCTATCCGTCCTGGAATCTATCTCCCTTATTTTATCTTTGTGGTCTGATCTACCTAAGTAGTGTGAGGCCATTATAATTCCTTCAGTGTCATAGTTAAACTCGTTTGTTCTGAACTTTTCTAAAAGTCTAAGTCTTGTTCTCTCCGCACTTCAAGTGGTTCCCAGCCTAAATCCCCTAAGAGATCTGTCACACTTGTGTTCTTATCATAACAATTTTTAACGAATCTAGCGGATTTTCTCTGGACTTTATCTAATTCTTTTTGCCAAATTTTCTCCCACGGATCCCAAATACTTGCGGCATATTCCAAATGAGGTCTAACTAGAGCAAAATAACACCTCTCTTTAACTTTTTCATTACATTTCCCCACCACCCGTTTAATGAAGCTAAGTTTCTTTAAAGCTGATCCGCATATTGTCCTGATATGTGCTCCCCATGAAAGGCGTGGTGTTAGAACAACCCCCAAATATTTAACTTGATTTGCCGTAGTCAATACTGAACCCTCTATTTTGTAGTTTATATCCTGTTCCTCGCTTCCTTTATTCCAAAATTTCAAAACTGCGCATTTATCTATATTAAGTGTTAATCCCCATTTATTGCACCATTCCGAGATATTGTCTAAGTCTCTAGAGAGTAGCTCGCGATCTAGTTGGCTCCTTATTTCCCTGTATATCACCGTGTCGTCAGCAAATAACCTTAGATTGCTACTAACGTGTGTGCTTAAGTCATTTATGTATATTAAGAACAGAAGAGGCCCTATTACACTTCCCTGGGGGACGCCCGAAGTTACATCTTTATCGGTTGAGCACAACCCATCTATGACTACTATTTGTTTGCGGTTTGACAAGAAGTCTCTAATCCAATTAATTATTTTCTCATTGATCCCATAGTATTTAAGTTTATGTAACAATTTATCGTGTGGGACTTTGTCGAAGGCTTTTTTGAAATCCAGGAATACTGCATCGACTTGTGTGTTGTTTTCTCCCGATCAAAGTATAGTATATCGTGAATGAAGAGACCAAATTGTGCTTCGCAAGATCTGCTTTTCCTAAATCCATGCTGGTTGTGGATTAGTATTTTCCTACTATCAAGAAATCTCATAATGTTAGTGACAATAATGTGTTCCAATATTTTACAATAGATCGATGTTAAAGAAATGGGTCGGTAATTGGTTGGTTTATCCCTAACGCCGCCTTTATAGATGGGAGTTATATGGGCTAGCTTCCAGTCGCGAGGCACTAAGCCTTCTTCTATCGATTTAAGAAAAACAATATGTAAAAACGGGGCAATGTCTTCAGCTAATTCCTTTAATATTCTAGCAGGTATTTCTTCCGAACCAGGTGCCTTGTGTGCTTTGTTACTACGGAGCAGATGTACTATTCCCTGCTTGGTCAGTGTAAGATCGCTCATGTGTTTCCCGGGTGGGTGTGGAGGATCATTTGGTGCGTTTGTGTTTTTATTGTAGACGCTCTGGAAAAAATGGTTTAAAATATTTGCCTTTTTCACGCTATCTGTAATGATTTCTCCATTTTCCGTCTTCAAAGAATGAATAGCTGGACGTTTACCCTGTATTTCCCTAACATAGGACCAGAATGACTTTTCCTCAAGATATTCGCTTAGCATTTTAGATTTAAAAGAGTGTAGTGCTGTGCGCATAATATTTTTCGTCTTACTACGACATTCTTTTAGTTGCTGTTTGGATGTATTCACATTAACTATATCGTCACTTTTTAAACTCTTTTTGAAATATGACTGTAGCTTTCTTTGCCTTCTTAATGCCGATCTGACTTCCCCATTGTACCATCTAGGTTCCTTACTGTCGCATTTGAGTTTGGACGGGATGTACGTCTTCATTCTTTCGCGTAAAATATTTAAGAAATAATTCCAAGTGTTCTCTGTGAACCTGAATTTTGGTGTGGTGGATGATGTTGGGTCACACCTAATAATTCCAACAGCGTGTGAAATCCACACATAAGGGTAGGGGTGGGGGTCAGATGCTTTCCATGTGCCCCCGGTGCTTTCTCAGGAAGATATGATACTCGAAAAATGACTCAGCTGGAAAGAAACTGAGAGCGCACCGAGGCGTCACCCTGGATCGAACCCCGGTCCTACCGCAATATACCCCGGCAGATAGGGAAGGGTTCCAGGAATTTTTAAGGGGTAAGTTTCCTGGATGGGCAGCTAGTGGAGCGACCGTGGAGAAAATATGGGAAACATTCAAAGAAATGATTCTTGAAGGGCAAATGAAGTATGTTCCCATAAAAAACTTGAAACAGAACACGGATCCGGAGTACTACAACAAAACCATGAAAAAACTAAAGAGAGTGGTAGCAAAGGCACACAGATTAAAGAATGAAAGTAAAGAAATCTCACACCATTACAGGACCTTGGTCCGTAACCTAAATAGGGAAAAGAAGGAGGCAAAGGACAAATTTCTTATAAATGCAATTTCGAAAGACAATGCAACGAAATTTTATAGATACATGAGAACAAGGAAAGATAACAAGGAACGCGTGAATATATTAAAAACTAAGGAAAATGGCATTGTAGCAGACACTGTAGAAATAGCAAATATGTTCAACTCCTGCTTTACGGATGTTTTTCGGGGAATAGTAAACAAAAAGGAAAATAAGGCTTGCCAAAATAGCTCAGAAACAACAGAGAACTTCATCAGTATAACAGCACTAAATAGCTTACTGCCCTCGACAAACGGTATTATCGTGGAGGACTCATATTTTGTGAAAAAAATAAGGAGGATGAGGAAAAATAAGTCAGTGGGACCGGATAATATCTCAATTGACATTCTAAAACTGGGTGATACCGCAATAGCTTTGTACCTGAGTCATCTATTCAAAGTAACTTTAAATAATGATGCCTTGCCCAATGATTGGAAAAAAGCAAATATTACACCAATTTTCAAGAAAGGGGATAAAACAATTGCCAGCCATTATAGACCAGTAAGCATAACCTCAGTTGTTTGCAAAATAATGGAAAAAAAATCGCTGACTACATTCGGGAATGGTGGACAAGAGATAGATGGCTATTCAAACTCCAACATGGGTTTAGAACGGGATACTCGTGTGAAACGCAGCTTTTGGGATTAAGCCAATATATCGGCGACGCAATAGACGAAGGAAAGGATGTTGATGCAGTAATTGTTGATTTTTCGGCAGCTTTCGACCGAGTGACTCACGATAAATTATTGTTAAAGTTGGATTCGTTACCATTGGACTTGAGGGTAAAACAATGGATAAAAAATTTTCTTAGAGGCAGAACTCAAAAAGTAAAATTAGGGGATACATTTTCAAATGAGGCGAGCGTTTTAGCAGGAGTTCCACAAGGAAGTATTTTAGGGCCATTACTCTTCCTAATTTAGGTAAACGATCTACCAAACAATTTACATTCCCAAATAAGACTCTTTGCTGATGACTGCATTATATACAGACGGATAGAGCATGTAAATGACCACGTAATACTACAAAATGACATCGATCGCCTTGGTGACTGGGTTACAAATAATAATATGGGCATTAATATAAGTAAAAGTAAGCATATAAATTTTTAAAATAAAAAGAATGCAGAAAAGGAAATTTACACTCTCTTTGGAAAAAGAATCCCATGTACCAGTCAATGCAAATATTTAAACATTATTTAAACTAGGGGTCTTGGGTGGGGAGTCCAAGTAGATAATTTGACACGGAAAGCATTTAAAGTATTGCATTGGGTAATGAGAAATTTAAAAGGGAGTAGCGTAGCCACAAAAGAAAAAGTATATAAGGCACTGGTTACCTCTATCCATTATTTCAAAATAAAAATAAGGACTCAAACACAAAAAAGAAAAAATACTCTTTTTTAAATAGAACTATAATTGATTGGAACCAGCTACCTGGAGGTTTGTTTGAGCCCTTTCCATCCAATTTTAGAAGTTTTAAGTATAAATGTTAAGCAGCCATTGGGTAATAAACTTCATTGTAGATATGAAAATATTCTTTGTATGTGATGTGGACGGCAATTTGTATGTGATGTGGAAGTTTGTTTGTATGTGATGTGGAGGTACCTTCGCATGTAAAAATATTTTGTCTCTTATCTGTTTTTATATGTGTCCGTATGTAATTTTCGTTATAAGAGATAACTGCGACCAAACTTGACCATCAGGAAAATCGCCTAATTGTAACGTAATTGTGTAAATAATAATAAATAAATTTCAAAAGCCTCCAGTCTACGTCTATCCTCCTGCTTCAATGACCACGTTTCCGCGCCGTACATAGCTACGCACCATATCAAAGTTTTAACGAGCCTTTTTTTAACATCCTTACTCAACGTCCCCGTCATCAACTCCCTCCTCCTTGTGAAAGTCTCTTTGCCTAGCGCAATTCTTCTCCTTACATCCCTACTACTTTGACCGTGTTGGTCCAAAACACTTCCGAGATACTTAAACTGTTCTACCTGCTCCAGTTTTTGCACTCCTATTTTAATGTTTAGCTTAGCCTTTTTCTTTCTAGAAAATCGCATAACCTTTGTTTTATTAATATTGATTCTCATCCAATACCCGTCGCACTGAATTTCCAATTCACTAAGCAGTGCTTGCAGCCCCTTGGCTAACTGACAAACTAAAGCTTGGTAATAAGCAAACCTAACTGATTTTACGAACTCCCCGCCCACCTTCATTCCTACCTCCAGCTCTTCCCATGCCCCTTTAATCATTTCCTCTGTATACAGGTTCAACAGCAACGGTGAAAATGGGCAACCCTGACTTACACCTCTTCCTAACACTGCCCAACCTTAGTACTGGGTGTACTCTACCATTACCTACCAAACCGACCGACCATAAACCGAGTTTATGGTTTATACATATCTCCTGGTTGTGTTCTATATTCTTCTCGACTAATAATCTCATTACTGCAATGGCATCACGCGTACCTCTCCCCTTCCTAAACCCAAACTGGTCATCCCCTAAGTAATCATTTGCCCTACTCTATTTCATTTTGTTTATGATCCTAAGAACAACTTTAGCTGCGTGGGATATCAAACTTATTGTCCGGTAGTCCTCACATGATGTAGCCTTTACCTTTTTCGGAATAGGATGTAAAACGTATCTCAAAAAAACTTCCGGCCAGATTACTTCCTCATAGATAATACGAATCAGCCCGTATAGCCTCTTACTCCCACATTTGCCTAAACATTTCAATAGTTCCGCGGGAATGTTACCCACCCCCACGGCCTTATTTAGTTTCATCTCCCTTAATGCCCTATCTATCTCATCGTCGAGTATGGCTGGACCCAAGCTATCTTCCTCTACGCCGTGTTCCTTTTCTATGTCTAACCTTGTTGGCCTATTTCTTTACTATAATGTTCTTCTATATACTCCTTCTATCTCTCTTGGATCTTTCCTGTGTCAGCTATTTTCTTACCTGCCTTATCTCTAACTGTTAGCATGGATCCCCCTTTCTTACTTCCCGATAAAGATTTAACTTTGCTGTATAGCGCATCAATTTCACCCTTCCTCAGCAGACTTTCCATATCCTCACAATGCGTCTTCCACCATGCTTCTTTTGCTTTATCTGTTGCCCAACTCAATTTATGGTTAATTCTTTGTACTTCATTTTGCCTAACTCTGTATTTACATTCTTCCATTTTCTCCGTTCACCCAACATTGTCATCATCTCATCCGTGATCCATGGTTTCCTAGTTCTTTTAGCGTTAATGGTTCCAATAGTGTCTTTTGCGGCTATAGACAACCCTTTCTTGATACTTTCCCATTTTTCTTCGATATTACTTAGCTCTTTACCATCCTCCATGATTTCCTCTACCGCCTGTTTGTACTCCTTCCTTTTCAAACTATTTAATACTTCTACATTCCATTTTCTAAATCGCCGCCACTGCCTTATCTTTTTGAAACGGATGCTACATTTCATAAAAACTAAATTGTGGTCAGAGTCCGCATTCGCTCCCGGGAAGCTGTGGGAATTTATCACACTGTTCCTAAACCTGTGTTTAACCAGGATGTAATCTAGCTCATACCTTTCTGAGTCACCTGGCATTTTCCATGTATACCTGCGTCTTTTGTGGTGTCTGAACAGAGTGTTGGTGATGACTAACTCCTGTCTCCTGCAGAACTCAACTGCTTTCTCCCCGCGGTCATTCCTCGTGCCTAAACCGTAGTCCCCCACCTCATCACCATCTCTTGCTTCGCCTACCGTCGCATTCCAATTCCCCATCACTATCAAATGTTGCAGGAACACCCGCGATTATGTCCTCTAATTGATCGTATACCCTATCGACCTCTTCTTCCTTATCGTTGCTCGGTGGCATGTATACCTGAATAATAACCAAGTTCGTCGGTTCTGCTTTTATCTCTACCAGTAGTATTCTATCCGTTACCTGGTTTATGTTGACTACGCTTCTGCCTACCTCTTCATTTAATAGTATGGCAATCCCTCGTTGGATCTTGTCCCCGCCGCTATATTATTCTATACTGATCACTCCAGTAATCCCCGCTATCCTTCCATCTCACCTCGCGTAGACCTAAAATATCTTTATTTCACCTTCCCATCTCTCGCTTAACATTCTCCAGTTTCCCTGTCCTCATTATTTTCCAAACATTCCACGTTCTTATTACAACTAATGTGGTCTTCTTGTCCTGCGTCTTCTGTCCTGCTGCTGTGGTTTTCCCTTGCAAAGGTTTCGTGGGATGACGGCCGCTGAAGCGTTGCCTCTCCCGCTGCCGGGCACGACACACGGCCGATTTAGCCGAGCCCCTTAGTTGCCAGGACTCAAAATCTCTGTATTATCCATCATTTAAATTTTGGGAATGATAATTGATATATATATATATATATATTTATATATATATATATATATATATATATATATATATATATATATATATATATATATATATATATATATATATATATACAGGGTCGCACCCAAAAGTGGTAGGACTGATTTTTTTACAAGAATTTAATTGACTACATACTTACATCGACTTAATAATCTTCAAAGTATGCTCCTTGAGCTGCTACACACTTAGTATAACGTTGCTCCCATTCCCATTCCCGTTTCTTGCCGTCGACGGCCGTCCAGAGCGATGGTCGTCTTCAACGAGCTCCCTACCCTCTTTAAACAACTTGTGCCACTCAAATACTGTGGAACGGCTTAAGGCAGTGTCCCCATAAGCCTGCTTGATCATATCGAGGGTCTCAGTTGCCGTCTTCCCGAGTTTCGCACAAAACTTCACGGAATAACGTTGCTCTAACTTCAGATTCATTTTGTTTTTTGACGCGGACAAAAAACTTGCTTCACTAAAAACGGTGTCCTCACTCAACGACAGCCCGCAGGTGGCTGAGGTTGGTGTCGGTCTGTTGGTAAGAGCCCCCTCCACCTTACCCTGCCAGGCAGACCCCCTCCACCGCTCTGTTCGCGCCAGGCAAAATCAGTCCTACCACTTTTGGGTGCGACCCTGATTATATATACACATACATGTAATTGTGTGTGTGTATGTGTGTGTATGTTATCAACTGTTACGAAGCAGAACAACTGTGAAAAAACGGAGACGATGGAATTCGGAGGTAGTAATGATTTTTTTTAAAGCTATTTTTCCAACTTGGGATAAAATCAACAAAGAGCGAGCAGTGTTGCAGCCCTCATAAAATCCTTATTACGAGTATTTTTATTCCATGGAGCCGCTCTGAATTAGAAAACGAGTGTTAATATGAAATGAGCATGGCTACCAGTGGGATTTTGACCTTTATATTAGCGTTCACTTTCTTTCCCACTAATTTGCCGATTTAATTTTTAAGATATTTTCAAATTTTATGGATACTTACCCATAAAACCACGGAGAAATGTCCCATTGGAAAATAAATGGGAACAGTTGTTGTCCTGGAAGATATTATTTGTCTCTAATCGGTGGCATGTGTCGTTCGGTGTAACCGGGTGATTGACATTAAGTGCGAGTGGAAAGGGAAGAGGAGAGGGATTGAGAGACGTCATGCGCAGTGACTTTGGTTTCGGCCAGTCAATGCTGCCATGGGTGTGGAATGTATCGCGCAGGAACATGAGCGGGGGGCTTATCTATCACGGAAAATAAAGGGCTTAAGAAATGAGCCTTGGTAGAATGAGATTCCATTTTTTAAAATTTCCGTATTGCATTCAAAAGAGATGTGGTTAAAAAAATTGAGCAATAGTGTGCATAAAGTTGAGAAAAGAATTGTGTATTTGTTTGGGGGATTTTGAGTTGTGGGGAACTCACTTTACAGGAAAAGTGAATTTCCAGTAAAAGAATAAAAATTAAGATTGAGTGGATTGAAGAAGAGTGGAAATTCAATTTGGGCATTCAATGAAAGGCAAAAGATTACCCCAACTGATGGTTAATAACTAGGTGACTGCAGCTTCAGATCGAAGCCAGAGAAGAAAACCTTAGCTTGGAGCCAGAGTGGAAATACCGCTCTGTGGCTGAACATATGAAATAATTAACGACACTTTCTTTGTGCTGTGACAGGATTGGACGATATACTTTATATTTACTTTTCGCAGGTTCATTCTCGTGTGTATTTTATTTTTTTTGGACATAATGATGTAAGAAAATTCTCGTATTTTGCTTAAATCATAAATAACTCTGTGCACAAGGAAACTTAAATTCATAGTAACCTTCAAAAAGTATTTTATTTGGATAGAAATCACAACCTTTATTCATTCACTTCGAGGAACGTTGTCTATCGAGATATTTGGGCAGGTGGTCAATTAATTATTTTGAGGCCAATGTATTTCCCAGCCACCAGCACAAAAAGCAATGCTTCTCTCCATTAAAAGGTAGATCACATCTTTCAGACAATTTTAAATGCATGAATTTTCATTACTGTCGCCATTTGAGGATTAGTATATCGGATTATTGTCTTATTAAAGTTAATTTATTGGAATTTAATGAACCGGAAATAAGTTTCCCAGGAATGAATTTAACCTTGGTAAGATTTTATTATAGGAGACAAGAGGAAAATCAGAAGATCACCTGGGTCAGCATTGCGTATTCCAACCTAGCATTCCATATTTAACGACTCTCATACCTCACAGTTATGCTAATAATGACAGGCACACAGAATGATTTCTATGGCTACTAATAGTGAATAAATCTATCTTGGTTATTTTTCACTAGCTTCCGATTGGATTCCAGTTTCTTAATTCGCAATGCCTAATGAAAAGCAAAGTGATGTGACGCCCATACTCACAACGACGCCATACGACGAAGTCTTGAAAACGCTTCCCTTTGCAGCGGGAGCCACGCCATACAAATCCTGTCTACCGCACACGGTGCAGCCATCTATGCATTGCATTTGTTTAGACTACCCGCCTATTTTAAGTTCAATCATATCTTTAAAGCTACTCACAGTCCCGAGAAAAAAATAGGTTCATAGTGCTAGAGCATACCTCATATTATTATCCAATTATATTATGGAATTAAAAAATGAAAAGTATCTGTTAGGCCAAGAATAAAATGCTCCTGCAAAAGAAATGAGTGAGCGAACAATTTTTGAGAGTCGTAAAGTTGCTAATAAAAATAATGAACTTGTCAAGAAACAAAACTATAATTTCAAATTAAATAGATAGTGATTCCGTTTAAGTTTATTTTTCATTCAGCCGGTGATAAAATTCTCAGTATATCAGAAATAGAGAGCTTCTTACAGCTATCTGACATTCAGGCGAAAGGATACATTATTACCGGTATTACACTGAAGAAATCCAGTTACAATCCATAAAGTGAACTATTAAAGCTGTGTATAAATGAAATTAGTGTTAGCGTGTGGAAAACATTATTACTTGCAAATTAAATTCCGATCGTTTAATAATGTGTCTGTATGCTCTGGGAAGATGGGATGTGACGCTTTCTCCTCATCATCTTATTGGATGTGAAAAAAACTATTAACTTACTTAAACTAAAAAATATGTCATTGACCTTTGGGTAATTACTTTGGGTAATTACTTTGAGTGATTACTTTTGGGATTTGGGTATTTACTACATTTTTTCCGGACATGGCCGAAGAAAATGTTAGCAATTACCCAAATCTCTTCATACATTTCTTAGCATCCGTAAAACTCTGCTTTCACATATCGCATTTTTGACCCAAGACATTTGGATCAAATTAGTATTGTTTCGCGCCGATAAAGAAATTCTTAACGGGAGCATTGTTTTGAGTCTCTCGGAAATAAGATTCTCCACGGACTTCTCTCTACTCCCAATTAGCCTCATCAAGGCGTGCCTTTGAATTCCTTCCTCATTAATGCCACGAGGCTCGAAATAGTGGCTGGCGCCCAAATGGAAGTGAGCGTGAGACTTGTCACTTTTCCTGTGATCTTTCGTTCGCCTCCCACGTCCGTGTCACTCGGCTGCCAGGCAACCGAGGATCGGGTGGGTGGCGGCGGAGATGAATGTCGCCGTAGCCTACGAATGAGCTCGTGGCATCGAAACTCTTCTGCCCAGAAGGGCGCGCGGGATCGGAGGCGGAAGGGGGAGCGCGCGGGAATGCTCGCGGCTAATGAGGCCGAGGGTGGCGTTTACAGCGAAGGTGGGATGCATTGGCGCGGCGGGAAATTTCACACCTTAAAATCAAGCTCCGCTCCGATGACACTTTTTTCTTGCATACTTCATCTCGCATTTACAACCGACGACAAATATCCAACTGGTTATTGTGAACTCACCGATGGAGGGCTCTTCCTTCCTCCAGATGTCTTTAGTCTCGGAATGGATCTCATTGCAAATGAACCGAATGAATCATTACACCTAATTCACCATCACTCTAACTAAAAAAACATTTTTTATCATTAATTATAAATTGACTCGTATTTTTCTTTCTATCGAAATTTTGCGATTCATAAATATGTCAGTACATACTAAGGTCGGTTACTTAGGAAACTATGGAAATGATCAATTCAGTCGTTATGTGTCTCTTTCTTGTAGCTTCTTTCATATTTTTGCAGACCTTATTCCCAGGTTGACGCCCGAGGATTTTTTACTTCAACGGCTCTCTCGTCCATCTCTTCCTCTTGGATACTCTTCAATAATTCTACAGTGCCGCGGAAAGTCAAATATTTTACCTTCTTTGCTTTCGGTTGCCTCTCTCTTTTCTTCAGCTTCGCATAACTGAGTATTTAGTGTCAGTCCTTCCCTATCATTATTATTTGGTGCCTTATGTTGTTGATTCCATAAAATTTTTTCGTGTAACTGCAATCCGTACAGATTCGGAATATCTTAACTCTATTAGTTGTTGAAAGCCAAATATTCTAAATATAATTCCAATGAAAATTGCCAAAAATGCCAAATCTACTATTTCAGGCTTCACTTCGAGGAAGTATTTCATATCCATGCTAAAAGGACTTTGTACTTTTTCATAGATTTGTGTCATAAGGTACAACGCGTTTCACCGACTTTCGGCATTATCTGGTACATAGTTACCTGAATTAACAAGGTAAAATTTGTGCTTGATGATACCAATAGTCGGTGAAACACGTTCTGATATAAATCTGTGTAAAAGTACGGTCTTTTTAGGATGGATACAAATACAAGTTTTTCAGGCCGATCATTCGATTAAAGAGTCTCCCTTTAGGCTGGTGTTGGCGGTTAAATATGGCTGTAATAGCCATTCGATCCCCCGCAGAATGATTCGACTTTTAAACTATCAGTTTTCAAACATTTTGGACTAGTGATAAACATTTAAAAATCTCACAGATTATTCGGAAATGGCAAGTCAGCTAGAGAATTCACGCCGGAGTATCCTCGATAACTTGACTTAGGTTCGAAATTGAGTGAGATTACACTCTTCTATAGAGAATCACTAACTAATTGTTGTCTGGTCTTCATTTAGAAATCTGGTCTGATATTAATTTAGAAATATCTTAAAAAAGGGAATTATGCTCATTTCCTGATGTATTTATTCCATGAATTTTTAAATTGAGCAGACGTAGCAGCGGAAAGGAAGCAGACTTTGTGGAATGTTCCGCATTCTGAAGGGGAGAACCCAAATTTTATTGGGAGAAATGACCACAAATTGAAGGTAAAATGCCAGGCACAAAGAACAAATAAAAAAATTTCTTTTCTAAATAGAAAAATTGTTGATTGGAACACCTTACCTGCAAAACTATTCGAGCCCTTTCCTAACAGAGTACATACTTTTAAGAAAAGGTATAAGGAATATATGTAATAATTTGATTGATGTGTGGTGCATTGTATTATATGTAACAGCTTAATTTATTAAAATTTATCTTTTTTTTTTCTTGCTGATTTTTTGATGTTAATGAAATGGGGATTCTCTTGTTTTGTTACAGAGATTTGTGTTTGGAAGTTTCCTTTGAGTGTACTTTTGTTTTACTGACTGATTTTACGTATTATCTTTTGTGATTACTTGGGACTTGTGTGCCACCTGACACTGTCTATCAGCACATGTGTATTTGTAACAATAATAAATAAATGCGAGATTTTGTACGATTATAAGTCCTGCTCTGAAATATAACAAAGTAGGCGCTTCATAATGAAGGGTCTAAGGATTTTTACCATCTTTTATCATTGTATCCGGTTTCATTTAAGTCATATAAACTTTTATAATATAAGCATCATAAATTCTTTACATGTAGTATCACGTAAGTGAGGTTCATGCATGTGAGATGTGTTCCATTGCAACTTATCCGCATAAGATTTTGGAGATTTGGCGTGATTTTTGACGATTTTTGTATATTGCCATAATATATTTGGCAACACTTTTCCACGCGAGTGCCTTATGATTAAGCTGCAATACTTCTAGGTGAGTGAAATGCAGGGAGCCCTCATATCTCGCCCCAACAACTCATCATGCCAATATAACATATTTTATTGCATGAATAATAATTAATCTTGTCCTAAGCTTACTCATTTCCTTGAATTATGCTCTCTATTCTTTTTCATCCGTAAATTATAAAATTAGCATCGTTTTTAACCGCCACCCTCCGCTCTCACACTCCGTCACGCTAAAATGAATCCCCCCTTTCAAAATAACGTTTCATTGCTCCGTTAAAGACTCTATTAATAATTTTGTAGGAAATCGTTGCCTTAGCGTGATTTTTGTAATAAGTTAGTATCTTCATGGGTTTTCCAATACGTTTGCGTGTCACCCCTTCGCCGGAGACCAACAGACACAAAAAAAACATGAAAATATGATGGGAATAAAATGCCTGCCGTAAAAGTAGGAGCTGATTGTTATGTCTTTATCCAAATGACATCCTCAATGACAGGCCCAGCAGTGATTTATTTATTTTCCTCTCATCAGGAGTTTCTCTCTTCCCCCGTACATTATGGTGAGGAAAGAGAGGATGATGCAAGGCGAAATTCAAAGGAGGCGGAAAAACTGGATGGGGAAGATTTTGAGAGGTAGTGGAATTCGTTATAGAAGGTTCTTACTTCTAGCTTGAACATCGCTGTATACGATTTTATTCTCCATGGGTAATTTTCTTGAGAATTTTTAAAATTAGAAAAGCTTAACTCAATTCAGGTTTTAAACGATCACCACGTAGGCGGGACTTTCATAGAACTTGGATAGGTAGATAGATAGATAGATAGATAGTGGTCTTTATTTGGGCGAAGGGTGGCTTGGAGTGTGCATAGAACAGCTGAGGGCCGGTACTAACGAAGCAAAATGAAGGAAACACAGACAAGAAGGTTCTAGTTCATTCATCCTCTCATTTGCTCATGTTTGATTTGCTGAAAGTTAATTTATATAGCAAATAAAAGGGCACAAAAACTATGTCTCGTTTCGAATTACGAATCATAGCGAAAAAGTAATAAGGCAGCATATCGTGTAGGCTTGTAAATATTGTTAATTTTGGATCCTTATGTTGCTTGGAATTAATTTCAATCACCTGGTTCTAATCTTCTGTATACCTACGGTAGATATAGCCACAGGCAGTTATGATTCCATGTATTCATTGATTGTTACCATCTATTAGTGTATGGATACAGACGTATTTTTTCACACAATATGTATAATTTTTACGCGCAGGTATATATACATATATATATATATATATATATATATATATATATATAATATATATATAAAATGTATAACACTTAGAACTAGTGGACACAGACAAAAACACAGAACCACACAAAAAAGAGACTCATTATTTTTCGAATTTTCGGTGGTCGTTGCCGCCTTTATCAAGCAAGAGAGGGACAGAACTGATTATTATTCACGTCCGTGAGACTTTCAAAAAGTGTTATATATATATATATATATATATATATATATATATATATATATATATATATATATATATATATATATATATATATATATATATATATACAGGCGTGCGTCATTATACGCGTTCAACATAACTATGCCTGAGCGCGCGGTATCTATACAAATTCATTATGACCACAGAATTCTGGGTGGGCGTTATCGATGGGAAGATACGGTATTTTTAAGGGCCGGCAATAACCAAACATTACGTATGGTGCTAACCACGGATGGACAGTTTCCTTTTCTCACGTAGTCGTATAAATATTCCCCTAAGTAATTGTCCTTTTATTCTCTATGTGGCTCACGTTTTCAATCAATCTAGTCGGGAACCTTAAAATATGACATTGCTTTCATTTATATAACATCGTTCACTTGCCCTGTACAGCAAGTGACCTTAGCTGTCGGTAAATTCCCATAATAACTACTGCTATCTTCTCTATGCATGTCCATCACTCCCACCAGTCTACTCTCTTTAATTGATACCTCATATTGACTTTGCGTTCCTCGGTTTAAAATTGCTTTATAATAATAGATAGGCCTGATTTTATTTCGTATAATTCAGACACAATTCCTTTTTAGATTTCTTACTTATCTCATAACTTGAATTCTCTCACCATCGTTCCGACATTACATGTCCCTTTCCCGCGCCCCATATTACCCTTGTATCCCACTCCTCTTTGGTTGTGGCCATTTATTTTTTCTAATTACATTTTTCTTATGACTCGAGTGTGCATGGATTCCGTATGACGACAACCGTGGAGGTCTCGCAGCTGCCGTGTACCTCACAAGTTCCCGGTGGGCTGAGCCTTGGGTAATTAGTTAGCTGCCTCGATTCATTATTCTATTTTTCCCGTCCGTCATGCTTTCACGGGAAAAATAATTGAGCTGGTTGGTTTCCTCATTAAGGCTCATAATGCGACACTATCACTCTCAAGTGCCCTCGGGGTCAGACGCCTTCGCTGCCACACCACCGAGATGCAGACGCCGGGTGGGCCACCTGCCTTCTGGCTCCTGCCCTTCGGATTGTCTGGAATGGGTGACCCTGTCTCAGACAATCATCGCTGCCACGGTCAGTTAAGTTCCAAGCGTCAACGGAATGAGCGAGCCCTTTCACCCCTTCAAGGTTTCAGCCCATGGGGCGCACAGAGCGCAAAAGACAAGCGAGAAATCAACTTGATGTTTATGACCGTGGCGATCTGGAAATATTTACTCCGCCCTTCTCTGGAGTTATTTTACTCAACGTACATCCTATTTAATTCCTCGCCGTGAATTGCACCATTGAGAAGGCGTTAAGAATTTTGAAGGAGCTAAACAAGGGAAGAAGGGAAAATTGAACACAACGGAGAGATGAATATAGCGCAATTTTCCTTTTTTCGCGAATCGTACTTTCAAAGTGTGACGCATTCTAGTAATCCGATGTACTCCACTATTCCCTTTACGTGCGGAGTCTTCAAGGCTGAACTTAAGTCGTTCATAATAAATCAGCTGTTCTACGCTCGTTTTTCTCAGACATCACCACCCCACCCCACTGCTATTGAGCGTGTGAAATTCCACGGTGACCCGCTGCGCAATCATACGCCCACTCTCCCTCCTCTTTCACTTTCTCTTTGAAATTGAAAATTACGTGCGCCTCGGCGGTGCGACCCCCACGCCCCCTTCTTTTCTTTATCCCTCCCCTCCCTCCCTCTCTTGTTTTCGCTCGAGTTTCCTCGACCCCGTCGCGTTCCTCCTTCTCGTCCCACCCTTCCCCTTCACATTCCCCCCACTCCCCCAAATCTACACCTCCATTTCCTATTTTACTTCTCCCTCTCCCTCTCTCTCCCATCACCCACGCATAATCTCCCCTTCCCTCCCTTGATCTTATTTTTCTCTTCCTTCATGTTCGCTCCTTTCGATAAACCTCTTCCATTTCCAACCGTAATTCCCTTCACTTGCCCCTGCTTTCTTGCTCCTCTGATGCCCGGCCGCGGGCCGGCATGCGCACACCGCCCGCACAGACATTGTTCCAGTACTGAATAATTTCAAAATTAAGCGCGAATAAATGATACAGGCACATTAAAGCTGCTCTAGCGATTTTAATAATTACCCTGAGATTAACTTTGAAGTTTAATATAAGTATTTAAAATATCTAAATAAAAGGGTTTTTATATATTATTTTATATATTGTATATTATTATTATAATATATTTATTAAATGGTTCGGAAATTTGAATCTATTAAATACGAAATATGGTTAACTGAAGTAGGGAGATATAAATTTTTCCATGGCTTTTCCTTAAACGCCAACACTTTGAATTCGATAGTAACAGGAGGGATAATGCGGGAACCGAAACCGGTTGAAGTATGAAATGGACTTTCCTACGCCATCACGCGAAATATTATTACGAGTGGAACTTCTTTGGTGCAATCGTTTCAACTTATTTCTTGAACGATGTATGTATATAGAGCAATAAATTAATTAAATGGAGTGGGCAATCATTCAAAAATAAATGGTAACAAAAATCAAGTTTTATGATGGGGATGGTACGCATAATTGAAAAATTCTTATTTGACAGTTTTTTAGATTAAAACATAGATTAATTCAATTTGAAGCGTATTAAATTAAACAAGAATGTATAAATAACTTGTATAATTAAAATAAGCTGCATTTTTTGTGATGAGTAAGCAAAGGTAAATTTGCGCATTAAACTTAATCGGTCGATCTATAAACTTATCTGAAGGGATGAAAATAAACCAGCTGAGTCAGTTGAAGAATCACTGTGTATCGTTCTATCAAACTTTGGATTTTTCGCTCATTAATTACTAAACGCAACATTGGAAGGGGAACAGGTAGTCGTAGAGATGAGAAAAAATATGTTGGTAGCGAATTATGGGAGCTAAGCCTAGGGTATATGTGCGCCTGTTATTTTTTGTTTTTCGTGCAATAAGGATGGAGCATTCAAAATACGTAATACCTCTCAGTTATATGATAAAAAGTATACCACTGATGATGGAACTGCAATATTTTCATTTGGCGTTGGAACTCCGCAATAAAATAGTGGATTATTGTTTGAGGCGCAATGCCTCGGTGGGGAGGGTTCGACTCTTCACCGAAGGATTCTGGGCTCAAGTTCCGGTGATGCTTTTAGAAAACCAGACTGCCTGGAAAAACCTATCACTTATGATACTGCGTGTATAAATGAGGAACTGCCTGCGGTTTGGTGTAGTTTTGAACTGCCCCCGGCTACGCATGCGTTTCATCGTCCTCAGAGGTTAGCAGTCATGACGTTTTCGCCTTATTTAAGACTTGATTGATGCGGTTTATTTAAAAAGGTAAAGTCTCAGTAACTTATTGGAAAGAGAATCGCGAGGATGGAACAATATTTTTTACCCATTTCAACTTCTATCTCGAAATTACGTATTTATTTAACTGAGGAAAAGAGGAAATCTTATGTATCATTAAATTATTAGATGAAACGTATATTCATCCCCTAAAATAAACTCGGCATGATCAGGGTATTTGGGTTCGAAAATTAGACCCCTTTCGCCGAGAGCTGACTAACGATGACGGATAGGTTTTTCTCTTTTTCTCATGCTCTATCCATCGCCGCTATCGATAAATATGGACTCTAAGTATTGCATACGACGGATCCAAATTTTCCCTTGCTGCCTTGTTATTTATAGGGATACAAATGGCTTAATTAATTTAACCCCTGCCATAATGGCTGCCACAAATCAGAGCTAATTTAGTTCCGATGCTTCATAACTGGAAAATGTAGCTGGCATGGGATTATGAATATTGATTCTTGAGGAAGGGAAAGAAGCAAGAAATTCAAACGAGAGCTCAATGAATTAATACTTAAAACTCATGGCCGTCTTTCTTCTCTTTGGGCTGTCAAAAATATTAATAGAATGAAAACTGGAAAGAATGTACAACTTTGGAAAAAGGAAATACCTGCGATACATGGAATGATGCAGCGAATCGGAGGGAGGGGAATGGCGTGATTTTAAACCGGGGCCCCGGAAGTTCAGCGAAATTCGATAAGAATAGATGATGAGGTTCAAACTTGATCCAAAAATTTTTAAAACCATTTTAATATACCATCACCTCATTGGATGCAATTCATGAGTTTCATATGCATATTATTTCTATGAAAATTCCGCCATTTCATGCTGGAAACGACAGATAGATATAGATACGCACTTTCACGTGAAGGTTTCAATACTGGCAAGGAATTTATCTTCTTTTGTTATCCTTTTGCGTGTTCCGTTGTCAGTGTCATTCTGACTTCCAGCGTGTTCCACTTCAGTTTCCCATCGGCCTCCAGCGTCCCACTGCTCTTTTGAATGTCGCTTTGGTCAATCAGGACATCATCTAAAAGTTATAGAGAGTTTCTAACCCCCAGCGTCTAATATTGTGGTCATTGCCACTGCTTCAAGGAAGAGAGGAAACCAAAGGGGTTCCAATCGTCAATGGAGACGCTGGATTATGTACGTTTAGTCGCATATAGTTTAAAATTATTCCAGATCGTATTCTTCGTTTGGACCGAGCTTCCGCGGCACAATCGTCATTGCTGCGGCCTACGCGTTCAATTAAGACAGCGACAGACTAAACGCTAAGGCAATACGATTTGAAACACACCTGACACTACAAAACACCGGGAAGGCCCCCTACCTCCACATTCGTCTCCCCTCAGGCAAGCAGCACAGTCACGAGGTTTGGGCTTGACTCCTTGAATTTTTTTAAATCTGTCGCTCGCCTCAGCTTAATCGGGCCGCTTTAGCTTCCGAAGCATCAAATTGCATCGCCGTGGTCCAATTTCGCTCCAGGCCAATCATATCTTCCAGCTCACCTCTACCTCCCTTCTCCAGCTCTCCCTCTCTATTTCCCCATGATTCTATCCCTCTCTCGCGAGTCCCCCTCACCCTCCTCTCCGTGTCCGCCTTCCCTCTTCCCTTCGCCACCCCCATTCCTGCCTTAGCTCCTTCCCATCTTATCCCATTTCTACCCCCCGCACCCCCTTACTCTTTCCCTAATCATCCAGCTGTACTGCCATCCTTTGTTCTTTCCCTATATTTCTCCTCTCAGTTTCTCCCTTTCCATTCCCCCCCCCCCCGACTCTCACCTCGCTTGAGCATTATATTCCCTCTCTTTGCCGCCCTCCTCCCTCCCCTAAATACCTAAAGCACAGTGGCGTACCCTAGAGGGACTGTCACTTGGCTTCCGCCTTAATTCTCCCATCGTGTGAATGAATGAAATTTCACCATGCTGGCTGATGGCGTTCGTGAAAATGGTGATAAAACCTAAGATTAGATTAAAATATTTTAACACGTAAATTCGTCAAGTAGTTTGACCCATTCATCATGACGCGGTAAAAATAACATAATATACAAACGGTTCATAATTGTTGCTCACCGGGAAATCACTGCGGCGCCCGTCCTCTTCCCCTTCCTCTCCTGTCCTTCACGTACACCACTCTTCACTAATGAGAGAGGGAGGCTTCCTTTTCAGAGTAATTGCGAACGCGCATTAATTTTATTGAGATATGAGCTTAATAATATCATGAAGGTCACGGAAGTTATCAGTCCATTAATCTGGTACGATGATTGGTGAGTTTGTGAGGGAGAGCGTGATATCGTCATCAAGGTTGCGAAAGAATATTTTTTCCTGGCCAGTCTAAGGTTTCATTTATTCGTACAACGGGATCCTTTTCCTCAAGTAACAGCAAGATTTCAAAGCACTTCGAAGGCATACTTAAATGTAAAGTAAAATATTCCGAGTCCCGTGAACTGTGTGGGGCAATGTTGGCGAAAGTGTTTCAAAAGATCGACTGTCATTGGATGGTTTTGTCCGCACAAAATAAAAGGCCTTTCAAATGCATTCACGGCTTCGAGAAAGAGTCCTGCGGCGTACCAAAATCACAGAGATTGAATTCAAAGTTTAGGAGCAACCCTCGGATTTGAATGCGGGTCTATCAGGGTGAAATTCAACTTCTCTACTTATCACACCATACTAGATCTTGCTGTTACGAGTTAGACTGAGAAATGTAAGTCGCGACATGTATAGTTAACCATCATTCATGCATAAAATTTGACCCGAGAGGAATGAAGATGAGTTGCCAAAGAAAATTAATTAAGTGGTATCAAAAGGCTTTGGTTCAGTATTTTGATCCATTGGAAGTTTCATAGGCCATTTGCGTATTTTCACTGCGTGCTGTGGAAGGCGTATCATGTAGGGGTAGTAGGCATTGGACTTCGCTCCCGAAAAATGCCGACAGCAACGCCTTTGTCTTATGCTACTGGTGTCTTAAGGTTAATTTCCTCGTTTCTTACTTCCTCCATATAATTCATTCTCTTACTCTCAATTCTTCGCTCAAAACATTCCTCATTTCTCATTCGTCCGTCGAACCAATTGCTTATTCTGCCCACTTTTTTGTCTTATTCCATTTTCTTCCACCATTTCATTTTATTTTCCTAGATTGTCCACTACATACCCTCCATCACTCTCGCATCAATTAACTCTTCATTAATATTTCTTTACACATATAGTGCCGAGCGATTCTTTTCCGTTCACAAATTTTGTTAATTAGCAAAATTCTTTTCCCAATTTATTCATGATAGCTTAGCCGCCCACATTCATCCACATTTTATCAATTCCGTCGTAATTTATTTATTTTCTCCATCCGGCTATAATTGAATTAATGACCATTTCCCATCGTATCGGCGCATTGTAAAGATTCTAATAAACCGAAGAGCGCGGGTTTTTAAATATTTAATGGACCCGTTTCCCTAAAATGAATTGATTTCATGGAATTATTAAATATCTCCTATGGAACTTTCGTTTACCCACTGTGCATTACATTTTTTCCTCGTGAACTGATTTAATTTATTCCCACCACTTTACGCTTGATGTGTATTCAATTCGTATTCTGAGTACATTCCCATGGCGAATTTCTATACTTCCTAAACAATAAGGGGTCTCCCTTATGCTTTAAGATGGTTTGCCTTACGTATGCTTGAGTTAAGCTTGCCTTCGTGCTTGCCTCCGTATTAACTTTAATGGCCGATCTTTCTAACCAAAGCAGCATCCATGACTTACGTGTGAGTGGAAAGGAAAAACCGCAGTTAAATGAAGTTGCCTTCGGCGATCTGACACTCAAAATATGTAAGCTTTTCGTTTGCCTTCACCCTGTTACTTAAAGTTATTGCATAATATTTAGAATAGTACTGGATTAGTTTCAATTAGCACTTTAAGGATTCCTGGCATCATTTTGATATTATAACAGGGCTCATTTCATACAATAAATATTTCAATTACACCGAAACATTTTTGAGTTTTATCTGCTCTCTCTCCGATGGAATCCCTTCTCTTATTCCATATTCGTGCTTCTACCCTCGTACCTGTCTGCATATCTTTTTTTTTTGACGTCTTCGGGCAAATTCAGGCCTCCTTCATTAAATCAGCGCTCAAATTGACTTGCCATGTACAAAGTGTGCAACGTTCCGTTCAGAAGTAGTTCAATCGCTCTCATTTATCTTCCCCACATCTCTTTTATTCGACTTTAGACTCGATTCCTTTCTCTTGTTTGTTAGCTGTAGCTTCCGGTTAAAGTTCACCTTTCTCACTCGTAAAATAGCGAATTATAAGTTTTCTGTTTTTTCCCGGACTTTCCATAGGCTCTGGGTTTGAATTCCCCCTCCAGAAAAGACTTGGAATATCTCTGAGGATCGAGGTGATTTCTTAGACCCGGTCTCCTCCCCAATGAATGAAGTCGATGAATAAAAAAAGCGAATGTTTGTCTTTGTTCCCTTCCCTCTCGCAGCTCCGGCTATCGAATTTCCTCTTCCTGCCCGTCCTCCCTCCATTCAGGGAGACATTCATCCAAGATCGTCTGCCCCATGCATCTCCTCTCCTCGCTCACCAACAGCACTTCCCCCCACCCCCTCTTCGCCCACCCTCCCCATCGTCTATGCCCCCACCGATTCCCTCCTCTCTCTCTCTCTCCATCTCCCTCTTTTCTCTCTCTCTCTCTCTTCCCTCTCCATCTATCTCTCCTCTCCTATCCCTACCCCCACTCTCCTTCTCTCCTGCGCCCACGAGAGAGCCAGACACGATCGATCTGCCTCTGTGCTGCAAAAACTCGCCTCCCCTTCTTCTTGCACCTTCCTCCCTCCTCCTTTCCATCTCTCCCACTCTCCTCCTCACCTCCCTCTGCCCCCCTCCACACTTACTACCCCCCCCCCCCCAACTCCCGAGATTTTTTTTCCGCTCTTTGGTGGGATAACAAAATCCCTTATGCATTCGTTTGGCCCGTCTGTCAGTTTCTGGACGAAATTGCATGTGAACTTTTTTCTACGCCCTCGTAGGATTTCCAAATTTTCCGTGCAGCTAAGCTTGTTTCTGGGCTCTAAAATTGGTGGCTTCGAACATTGACCAAATCTTATTTTTAGTGTATATTTCACAACATTTGCCGGTTATTCGGTCTGAGAATGGCTACGTGAAGACTAATCCAGTCCTGCAAACTGTAATTGTCCAAAAAAGAACTGACGGAGTCAATGTTTGCTCAGATTTTTTCCCCAATCTTTGTTGCCCAATGTTTTGAGCATAGTTGGAGAAATTTCAAAGACAGACAAGTCCCCCAAGGAGTTTGCACTTGATATTGGTGGGCGTTATTTCGTTATTCCATCAAAAGACTTTTTACTTTAAAAGTTAAAGGAACTTGCTTATGGTGTATGCAGAATTATTTATTTTCTGATTGACCGCTCGATTCTTCCCATCTCCTCCTCCCCCTGTTTCCCCCGCCCTCCTCCTCCCCCATCCATCCTCCCCCCGCTGCTCGCTCACACCACTCGTGCGCCCCCCTTACTCCCGAACATCCGCACTGCCCCGCACCATCCCACCTTCACGCCTCGTTCCATGCCATTGCTTCGCACCCTGTCGGGAGACTCAAGATGTCGGTCGGTGTGACCCCTTTTCTTTTTTTACACCACGCTCCTACTTTATCGCTCACGTACACTTTACGGTGGTGCAGCTTAACGTGAGCGTTTCGGACGAGTGAAATTTTGAGTCGAACACGTAGCGACGTGTGTGTGTGTGTGTGCGTGCGTGCGTGCGGGCCAAGTGGGATCAAAATGTCTGAGTATCGATTTTTATTGCACGTGCCCAAGTTCTTTTTTTCCCCGGAGAATTAAAAACGTATCCCCAATGAAATGCTTGCGCCCAGTTTATTTGGGTACACTTTTTATTATAGGGTTGGAATAATATTTTGTATGTTTGATGCGTTTATTGTGACTCAATTTTTTTCTGAATCCGTGGCTCTTAAATCCCTAAATACATTCTCTTCATAGGTATTGTGATAATAACGGAAGCATTTTCATATTTAATAAAATTATCTGCTGAACAAGCATTTCATTGGAGTAATAATTTTACGTTTTAATTGGTTGAGAGCATTGTCCGTGACATGCTTCCTCATCATTGGATCCCCACAATCTCCGTCCCTTTTGGAAGCGCCATTAGGGTTGAAATCGTGCACACGATAATGCCGTTGTTTTTTTAATGGTAACTTAGCCTTTTAAATAGATTATAAGATAATGCTTTTTTAGTTTTAATGCTTTTCTATCCTGAAAGAATTTTTCCTTCACGTACTTCAAAACGTTTTTGGACGGTTAGCTTGTTGCACTGCAACGTAAATATTGCGATTAGGCGCTCTGATGAAGTTTGTGTTATTATGCGTACAGTCGATTTTTAACGCTAATTATTTAACTGTCCATCCATTTTATGTGAATGGAATTATGGAATGATTTTTCCTTTGCCGCAAGGGACCTTAATTAACTTACTTTTCGGCACTTTGCGCAACTGTGTAGTGCACGGGTTAGGCTGGTCGATGATACTGCGGGAACTGCCAGGTAGTTACTCTAAAGGTCGCTGTATCCAAGTCTGTTTCGGACATGTTTGTGGCACTCGATTTGTGGTTAAATAATTTTACTATTATTCAAATTTCAGCTAAGTCACTCATGTTGCCGAATTATAGCTATAAAATTGCCGCCGTGTATTAGATATTATGCTGTGAATAATTATCGCCGGACGTTTCTCTCTAAATTTGAGGAAAAACAATTTGAAATCTTTCTTGTGGGCTATTGTGGGATAACTGGGTGAGCGCTGACTAATAAACAGTATTCAAGCAGCCGAAGACGTCCATTTACCTTAGTGATTAGTGGCAAGGAAGGAATGAAGTATCCTGATAACCCTTTTAGCTTCGCGTCACATGTGCAAGCTACGCATTGTATTTACGATTGAAATATGAAATTGCCTATCTAATAACTGCTCAAATGTTAAAAGTACGTGAAAAGTCTGATATTCAATGCATGGTTTAATTGCTTATATTCAGCGATATCAGACATGAATATGCGAATTATATTAATTCCGTGGCTTCTAGATTCTTCAACAGATTGGGTCGCCGAACGTGGATGCCTCATCGGGATATAAATATAGGATCATTGATGCGGTGAAACATGGTACCGTTCTTGAAATCACTGTCCTCCAATGATTTCCACCCTGAATGCATTTTGTTTTGAGATTTCTCCAGTTCACGCAGTCTTCAATTCCGTACCGTTGACGAATATTATGAAATCACGTGTAAAATTCACATTTGATTTGCCATTTGACCCAATTATTGCTATAAATACTGTTGCACTATTCCTTTCATTCAATTCAGCGCAATCTCGGCTTTAAATAAAAAACGCCACGGATAAAAAGTAGGGAGTATTAAAAAAATAGAATTCGTATGCTCATTCAGCTCCGCGAATTTCGCGCCAGTGGACGTGTTAGCGAAGACTCATCCAGCCATTTGGGCTCGGGAACGCGTTTCAATTCCTCCGATTGCCCTTTGCGCGCCCCGAATGCAGCCTCCTCCCCACCCCCCATCCCCCCCCCCGACACACGAACGCACGCACACACAGAGTCACAACACTTCCAAGCTCGCTCGCTTTTCCAATGTTCACTCTCGCTCGCGCCCTTCGTCTCCCCTCCTTTCACTCGACTCCCATTCAACGCCACTTAGGCCCCGAGCACATTATCCGAAATTGGCCATCCGACTTACCACCGGGACGCTTTACGACCTCTCGCCTACCAATAATCTTCCGCGAACGTCTTCATTTGCTCTCTTTCCATTTCTTTCTTCTCTTCTTTCCTCCTCTCCCTTTCTCTCCACATCTACGTCTTCCTCTAAATATTCCATCCCGCCGTAATCTCCCCTGGAATCGGAAATTCTCCCCCTCATCTCTCTGCAGTGTTCGCGGTCGCCCCTTCGAATCCCTCCGCCGACGTGTTGTGAAGGCAATTTTAAATGTGAGTCGGGATGCGATGAATATCATTATCTTGTCGGATGAAGTAGATGTTATTTTTCCCTCGCACTCTCCTCTCGTCTGCTCCTCCGTATTCTCCCAGCCTCGCAACCCCCACTCCACGGCCACCTTCCCCGCACTCTCCCCCCCCCCTCAAACCCCCTGGCAACGGTGGGGGGGAAGGAAATGGGAGAGAGAGGAAGGAGTCGGAGCGGGCAGAATTTTAGGGAGACGAGAGGATGTAAATTTGGAAAATTGGTTACGCGAAATGTAGTCCTCATTAAATGAATGAAAAAAAGAGCTTAAGAGAACCTCTTGGGCGTGCATAGAGGGGAGCCGCGGAAATCGGCGCGTGTGAGTAGTTATAGACCCATAAATCGAAAGCGTGAATCTTGCAACAATTTTCGCAAGTGAGTGGCGGAATGTTAAGAAAGGTGTCTGGATCCAGTGAGTCCCCGCGGGTGTCGTTTGTTTTGGTCCGAAATCCCGTGAATGAAATCCCTCCTGCGTCGCTTGACGTCTTGCCGATCCGGTCCTCCGGGAAAAAGCCGTGAATTGGGGCTCTTGAAAGGATGATGCTGAATGAAGTGGAGAAAAGAGAGGGGTGAAAATAATGAAGGATACATTGATGCATTGGTGAGCCTATTAAATGTGGACAATTGAGAGCGTAGAAAACAGTCGTAATGATCAGTTGAACGCGAAAACAGACTAAACGTAAAACAGCTCAGGGGAACTCTTGCAATAGCTAAAACAAATATGAAAGTTCGTGAATGGAGGATAGCGCAGCAGTAGAGAGGGAGTAATTGAGAGAGAGAGAGAGCGTAGCAATGAAAGAAAAGGAATGGGGAGCAAGAGAGAGAGAGAGAGGGGTGGGGGTGGGGAGGAGGAGAGATATGGATATAAAGAGCGCGAACGGCAAAAGAAGGAGGGAGAAGCATTGGGAGAAAGGCAGAAAAGTGTGAAAGAATGTAGGTAAAATGAGGGTGTGGAAAGGTTAAGGGGATGGGGTGGAGATTATGTGATGGAGAAGGGAGAATGGAGGGAGAGAGAGGGTTGAATAAGCAGCGAGGAGAAGGGGAATGTAGTGGGAGGGGGATTGTGGGAGGGGTCGGGGGGATGCAGCGAGAGTGTGGATAGGGGAGGGAAGGGGCGAGAAAGCGTGAGGGGGAGAGGAGGGAGGGAGTAGTGAATGAGGGGTGGGAGGAGATTGGTTGGGCAAGAAGTGTCGTGGCAGGGGGGGGCGAAGTGCTGTGGGGGAGGGGGGGGGGAGAGGTAAGACGGGGAGGAGACTGGGAGCGCGTAATGCGGGCCTCGCGACAGAATGACACTCCGTGTGTTTGTGTGTTGGGGAAGGTGAGTGGATATGTGCCCGGGGCTAAGTTTAGACACTACGGCCGTAGACCGGAGGGCGTGGGGGCGGGGGGGGGAGGGCGGGGGAGAAGGCGTGTGTGTGTGTGTGTGTGTGTGTGTGCTGGGCCGCGCTCCCTCCTTTCGCCCCCTCTCGCGGCGCGGCGGGAACGGGAGGGGTGACAACCGGGTGGCGGGAGGGTGGGACTTCAAAGGATCTCGCCCCTCCTTCCCCCCTTTCCTTTCTCGCACTCCCTTCGAATCGCTGTGAAAGGGATGGATTAGGAAAGGTGAAGGTTGTTTATGGAGTATTTGATTTTACGGCGAAACAGAAAACGGATGCATCACGTGTCACTTGTTCCCGTAATGCGCGTATAGTAAAGGATTTTTTCTTCGTGTTTTTCTCGAATGTGAAACGTCTGACTAAAGGAGGGGCTATCGTTTTATTTACCTGGAAGGAAGTAGTTTTCTTGCCTCACGTAAAATTTTCTGCATTCATTATCGGCATTACTTTAAAATAAGCTGAATGGAAAGCAAAGGGACTTCAGTTTTGGGCTCGAACCGTTAAAAGTTTTTTTTTTCGGCTTTTTTTGAAAATGTGTTGTTTGCGTGCGTATATTCTCTCGAAATTTTGATTAACTCGTGTGAATATTGAATATTAAAGAAGTAGAATTGGGTTTACGTGCCATTTCATACACGTATGGTTTGAATAAACATCACTTTTTCCATACCAGCAATAACTTTAAAGTAAAATTATAATGCAATACGTTTTACTAAATTATTCGTGATGAGAGTGTAATATTAGTTTCAAGCTATCTAATAATTGCTAATTTTAATAAGTATAGGTCTGTGCAGAGTCTTTCATGTTTGAAAAATAACCCGCTTTCCATCGTGCTGATTAGTAAAATATGTTGGAATTATAATAGTAATGTATGGTTTAGGTTGAATGTTTATAATGGGTAACGCCATTATATTCTTTAAAAATGGAGCTATTTGAGATAGCATCATTACTAGAAAATTAGAGGTTTAAAATTTGTCAATGGTGAAATGAGGGTTTTAGGATATGCATGGCAATCATGTTTTCTGAATGTCTCAGTTGCATCAATGGAATATACTTTTTTATTATGTTAATTTGATATTTTAACACCTTGTATTGTAAGATACAGATAACTGATTTTTCTTTCTTAACCCTGAAACCCGATCCGTTATTGGACCAATTGATTTTAGGGAGTCAATTTAACGGTTAAAATTTGATTCACTCATTTCCGAAGGAACCTGCGCTGGATGCACGTATTACCACGGAAAGTCTTGAACGGAAATAACCGAATCTATCTGCTTAGCTCAATTCCAATCTTAATTAATCGTTCCCTTGTTGCGTAGTGCTTAACATAATTATAGATTTACCTTATAACTGTCTTTAGTTTATTCTAGGAGTCCTCTTGTTGAAAATGATTCGAAAAATAGGTGTAGATATTTGAGTGGTACGATGGGTAAACTCGATTATAATTGTGTGTGTTTCGTCTTTAAGATCATATAAGTTGCTCTTCGGGGCTCGATACGTGTCAAAAATGCTTTTAAAGGGGATGTTAATTAAAGTATAGCGTGTATTTTTCCGACGATGAAACTTATTCAATGCACAAACCACGCGAAGGCTAATCCCCTCATTACGTGTAAATAGAGTAAATAATTCCAAGTTTGCGGATGTGGTGTTCGTATTTACATCGCTGTACTTCTATCCAATCTTAATATCCTTTTTTTCAATACCCTAAATGATTGAACAGTGTTTTGAAATCGAGCTCCAAAAAAGAAGAGGATATTTTTAAGCGACTGGAAATTATCGATGCGCATTCAAATGGGCACTCCAAATTGGGACTAAATTTATTATACTGAGATGTACATGAAGGAAATTCAAGAGTCATTTGATTCTGCCTGGGGCAAGTTTTTTCTAAATTATGATTTGGAGAAGTTGTATTTGTGAGAAAACAAAATTTGCCCATTCAAATTAAAAAACCTATTGCGGTTATTGCATGCGAAATACTACAGTTTATCAAGTACGTATGAGGTAGCTAATGTCTAATATGTCTCCTGCATTAAATACGTCGCAAGAAAGTAATAGCTCCGGTAAGATGAAGCACATAAGACGACGTAATTAAAACGAAGAAGGCATTTTTTTTAAATGATGCTCAGCGGAATACGTTGTGGTCGTAGCACAATTTTCGAAAACCATTTTTTTTAATGTTAGAAAGACATTCCAAATATGTGGGATTTCATTTCCATACTCAGTTCGATGCATGACCAGAAGTTTCTAATTGAAATTTTTGGTTTCGTATACGCCTGTTGGATATTGGTAACCTGTATCTTTAATAAAATAATGATTTTTGTGCAATATAATAAAATACTTGCATTAAAATTGGCACGGACATATCCATAATTCCAACTTAACTGAAAAAAATACCAATATCGACTTTGTGTAAATTCAGTTTTAGAAAATATTCGAAGTGCTACCTTGTGAAATCAAGTTCTCTCTCTCTCTCTCTCTCGTAGTAAATACATTTTGTGTTCCTGGCGTTAGATGATATCTCCAGAAAAGAAAAACGAGGAATGTGTGTGACTGGGGACATTTTTGAAAAGAATAAAGTATTGTGCGGCATGACTCAGGGCAAATGACACTCTGCCAATGTCTTGCTATGCACAGTGGGAACTGTACCTCCCTTGAAAGAATTTTCGGAAGATTGAATTGATCAAGTTCGAATGATGTGGTTTGGGTTTAGAAGAATTAATGAAAATACCCGTGCAGATCCGCCATCATTACATGCGCTTAGGCTTAAGCTATTATGGACTATACGAAGCTCAATGTCCGCTTAAGAGTAAATACTGGTATTAGTCGCGGTGAAATCCGTTACATACGAATTGATGCAACGCACTGGAGTGATTGAAATTCCTTCTGATATCGGGTTCGAAATCAAAATTTTGAAGCTTCGGCAGTACTTTTGGACGTGACAGAGAGAAATATTTTAAGAGTAGGTAGGTTTAGCCTTGAAAATGTGTGTGATGACAAAAGACAATAGATTGAGCGTAAGGGGGATCGAGATGGTGAGGTGGCTATCGTATTGGCGGCTTCCCACTCAGAAAGCATGGGTTCAAATCCCGGGGGTGTTGAATATTTTTCAGAGATATCTCGATCCCTGCTTGAGGTGCTTTGTGGAGGGCACTTTGAGTGATTACGCCGTCCGTCGGATGGGACGTTAAGCTGCGGACCCCTTGGCGCCTTTCGTAAAGAGTAAGCTAATGCCGACGCCGGGTTTCTCTCCACCATTCATCCTTTACTGTCCATCCCCTATGGCGCAAATGACCTTAGCTGTCTGTCGCCTCCCCTCACACCTACTACTACATATTGAGCGAATGGCAGCGGCAATTGAAAATGAGCCAAAGGTTTATTTGGCAATAAAAGAGCAAAATGAGGCTATATAAAGTTACAAATATTAGTTTCATTGGAATTACATTACTTCTAATTTTTTCTATTACTTTGAAAGTTCGTAAAACTTCCAAAGAGGTTAAATACGTAGAGGATGGAAATAAGCAATTCCTAGAGTACTTTGATGAACGACAAATATATTAATTATTATTATTAATAGGTAATCTAAGGTTAAGGTAGGTTTTTGGATGGACATAATTACTAATTAAATAATTTGTGACCCCTAGCAAAACACAACATCCTACTCTACATCAGGTCCCTCTTCAGTTCCGAGTACTTTCTTCCTCCCTTCATCCCGTCCAAAATCCCTATCCTGTTCCTTCCCTTTCCTCTTTTGCCCAACATTCTACCCTCTATCACAGTCTTCAACATCCCGCTGCCGGTCAATACCCCCTTCAGCCACTTTTCCTGCCTCCAGAGGATTTCTCCCAACAAACCCCTCTCTTCGCCCACCATACCAAGCACTTCCTTATTTGTTTTCTTCTCAGTCCATTTCACCTTCTCCATTCTTCTCCACACCCACATTTCAAAAGCCTCCATTCTACGTCTATCCTCCCGCTTCAATGGCCACGTTTCCGCACCGTACATAGCTACGCTCCATATCAAAGTTTTTACGAGTCTTTTCTAAATATCCTTACTCAACGTCCCCGTCATCAACTCCCTCCTCCTCGTGAAAGCCTCTTTGTCTAGCGCAATTCTTCTCCTTACGTCCCTACTACTTTGACCGTGTTGGTCCAAAACACTTCCGAGATACGTGAACTGTTCTACCAGCTCTAGTTTTTGCCCTCCTACTTTAATGTTAAGCTGAGCCTTTTTCTTTCCAGAAAATCGCATGACCTTTGTTTTATTAATATTGATTCTCATCCCATACCTGTCGCACTGAATTTCCAAGTCACTCAGCAATGCTTGCAACCCCTTGGCTGACCGACAAACTAAACCTTGATCATCACCAAACCTAACTGATTTTACGAATTCCTCGCCACTTTCATTACGACCTCCAGCTCTTCCCATGTCTCTTTAATCATTTCCTCTGCATTCAGGTTGAACAGCAACGGTGATAATGGGCAACCCTGCCTTACACCTCTTCCTAACATAGCTTAGGTCCAGGCATACTCGACGATGAGATAGAAAGGGCATTAAGGGAGATGAAACTGAATAAGGCCGGTGGAGGTGGATAACATTCCCGCGGAACTATTGAAATGTTTAGGAAAATGTTGGAGGAAGAGGCTATATGGGCTTATTCGTAGTATCTATGAGGAAGAAATCTGGCCGGAAGACGTTGTGAGATCAGTTTTAGTTCCTATTTCGAAAAAGGGAAAGGCTACGTCATGTGAGGACTACAGGACGATAAGTTTGATATCCCACGCAGCTAAAGGTGTTCTCAGGATCATAAACAAAAGGATAGAGAGTAGGGCAAATGATTACTTTGGGCATGATCAGTTGTGGTTTAGGAAGGGGAGAGGTACGCGTGATGCCATTGCAGAAATGAGATTATTAATCGAGAGGAATATAGAACACAACCAGGAGGTATTTGCCTGTTTCGTAGATTTCGAAAAAGCGTTTGATAGAGTGAATTGGGATAAACTAATGAGTATATTGCAGAGGATAGGAATAGATTGGAGGGAAAGGAGGCTAATCCGCAGCCTGTACATGTCTCAGACTGCTCAGGTGCGAGTGGGGAACGGGGAGTCCGGTAACCCTGTTCTCTTTTTAATTTACAAAGGTATTGGAAATAAATGTAGGCATTATTAATACCATTTTTGCTTAGATTGTTCAATATTACTGTTAAAATATATCGGCTTCATGCTTAATTTCAAAAGAACTATAGTTATATAACAGAAAGCTGTAAAATCCTCTCAATTGGAGCACTTGTACTGAATGAAAGCCAAAAGATGTGCTTATCTGATGAGAAAATGGTAAAATTCTCTAAATTTGCTGTTGGCACCTTGAAAAATTCTTTTGCCTGCAGAAAAGCGTTTTATTCTGTGAGCATGATGAAAAAAAGCGATATTTTATGTCGTTTCTTGGGATTTGAGCTTTTTATGCAAAAAAAATATATCCTCATTTCCTTCACTCAGTTGCTTTCCAGAAAAAGATTTTTTCACATTTTCGCATGCATTTATAAGATATTCATACTAAAATGTGGAACTGTCTTAATGAGACATCTTAATTTCCCTGGAAAAGACATGGATGAAACAATATCTTAATACATAGCAAAAGAAATATGGTTATACCATCTGCTTAATTTTATTGTGGTGCATTTTATTTCATTTTACTGGAAAGGTGTTCGGCTTAATCGGACTCGAGCGCCTTAGAGAGCACTGTCACTGACATGATCATGTTTCTGTATAAAATTCTTCATATGGTAGGATCTGATGATAAACTGAATAGCAGCTAAAAAATAAAGAGCAGACAGAAGACAAATAATATCCGTGAACATGAAATTAATATTTGAAAACAAAGCTCCTACAATGTATTTCTCCAGTGATTTGAACTCGACTCTTATTATTAGAGCCTTTTTTCCCACTGACGTCGATGTTGACCAGGATATCCTATTACAAACTTGCCTCTTTGTACATTTACATTAATTTTGAGGAATTGATATTCTGTGAGATTTATTTTCCTCTTAATTCCTGTGGTAAATGTGATCGTTGAGAAGGACTAGCATTAAGATTTGTAATGTGTACTGCTTGAGTCACCAAAAATTTGGCTTTCTACTCACACTGCGTACTATTCACAGAAGAAATCCGAACTATTTATTCATGAACACCAAAGAACTTATGAACTATGAAAGATGCATGAAGTGATTCCAACTTATTCGCACAAATCAAGTGAATGGATTCATTCAATGCGCATGATTTCCGATAAATTGCTTACAGTTCAAGTTTTAGTCTGACTCACAGTTCTCCTTCCAAAAGTTTAGGCATCGATCCCACAATCCGAGTTTTTTCTTTTCAAGCTTGAAAAATTGTACACATAATATTATTTTCTCCTTCAGATTTTATAAACCGTGTGGGCGTCGAAAATCTTAGATATCTTCGCTTTAATTAGTTTGGGTGTATATTTGTGGTTATAGATAATGAAAAAACTCCTTACATTTTACGTTATAGCACGTTGCACCTTAATTTAAGCTCTTAAGCTCCTTTTTTTTCCTTCACTTGGGTATTTTTAAGCTCGCTGATCACTCAGTCAAATTTTTATTTTATTCCTATGAGTGATAAACGGAGCCCCGAATGCATTCGTACAACCCGCTGGTAGCAAATTAAAAGTTATGCGTTCCATTTGTTCTACCAGCTATGTCACTCGGCCCGAAATGCTCGAGTATCTTGTTAGTTCCCGTCTTTGCGACGTGCAAATTTCCCTAGTCGACCCGGGAGGAAGAGCATCATTACCTAACTTTGCTTGATTACCGAAAGTGGCGAGGAAGGACAAGATGGGTATGGGTAAATCGAGGAGCCGAAATCTCTCATGGACCAATTCTAGCCTCCTTCCCCGTTCCCCTTGCTTCACCCGTCAACGGTTGTTCATCAATCCTACCTCAGGCCTCGTCCATCCGGACCTTCACCTTACACTACCTCACCCTCCTCTCGTCTTTACCCTCCTCGGGTCCCAATCCGCTTGCATTGGTGCGAAGAGGGACCATGTCGTGTTTGAGGGTCGGGAGGCCCGCCCGTATTGATGGCGCCGAATGCGGTCAGTCCTATGACTGCAGCTCTCACACCTTCGAATGCTGCCTTCTCGCCCTCAACTTTCCAACATTAGGAAATGATTAAAGAGGCATGGGAAGAACTCGAGGTAGGAATGAAAGTGGGCGGGGAATTCGTAAGATCAGTTAGGTTTGCTGATGACCAAGCTTTAGTGTGTCAGTCAGCCAAGGGGTTGCAAGCATTACTGAGTGACTTGGAAATTCAGTGCGACAGGTATGGGATGAGAATCAATATTAATAAAACAAAGGTCATGCGATTTTCTGGAAAGAAAAAGGCTCAGCTTAACATTAAAGTAGGAGGGCAAAAACTAGAGCAGGTAGAACAGTTCACGTATCTCGGAAGTGTTTTGGACCAACACGGTCAAAGTAGTAGGGACGTAAGGAGAAGAATTGCGCTAGACAAAGAGGCTTTCACGAGGAGGAGGGAGTTGATGACGGGGACGTTGAGTGAGGATATTTAGAAAAGACTCGTAAAAACTTTGATATGGAGCGTAGCTATGTACGGCGCGGAAACGTGGTCATTGAAGCAGGAGGGTAGACGTAGACTGGAGGCTTTTGAAATGTGGGTTTGGAGAAGAATGGAGAAGGTGAAATGGACAGAGAAGAAAACAAATGAGGAAGTACTTGGTATGGTGGGCGAAGAGAGGGGTTTGTTGGGAGAAATCCTATGTAGGCAGGAAAAGTGGATGAGGGGCGTATCGATCGGTAGTGAGATGTTGAAGACTGTCTTGTATCTTTGTTAGGTAGGAAACTTTTCTGACCACCCATGTATTTATAAATATGTGTGTGCACATATATATGTACGTATTCAAAGGAAAAACATGACGTACACATAATCTATGCTCTGACATGCATGATGCAAACGAACTCAGTAACGTTCAGGACCGAATAAAATTATTTAAACCATAGCTCAAGGGGTTACAGTATCGGCCCGGCAAGTAGAAATATCCGGTGTTCAAGTCCCGGTCAAGAGAATATAAGGCCCATTAACACTTGAGCTATCGTGGAAACGAAAATTACAATAATACGTGAGTTATGGAGTAGAAGATTGTTGAGAGATACGAAAGCCTCAGTATTGATTCGCGTGCCAACTTATATGATTTTAAGAAATACTTATTTGTCAATCCCTCACCGTTGCGTATCATGAGGCCCACTTGCTATCAAATAGCATAAAAATGGGCAATAGACGAAGCGAGAGCGTTGTAAAAATCTCTAATTGGAACGCTTAAACGCTCTTCTGCCCTTTTATGTTTTGTAGCCTCATATATAGTTGATGAACAGAGCCTTTGGCTGTGTTTATCAACTGCCAGAATATCGGGTCAAACGTGTCTCCCCGGCCCGAATGCTCTAAGACCGTCGACGTTTATCTGCATAAGACCTCTCCGACGCTCGGAAATAAATACAATAGCCGTGGGAGTTATTAATAATATAATCCAACCATTCACAGTGCCTAGCATATTGAATGATAAACACGGTCAAATGGTAAACAGTAGAGTTCTCGCGACAATCGCCTTAAGTTAATGGAAAATGTTTTTCTCGTGTTTTCTCTTATCCCGTGGAGGAAAAGAGAAATGACTCGAGGCTTTCGGAGAAAGGTGGAGGAGAGGAAACAATTGAGACTCTCAAGGCGAGCTCGATAGAAAGTGATCCTTTCCCTCCCCCTCCTCTCGCCCCCGACCTCCCCGGCACTTTCGCGATTCCCGACGGGCTCTCTCGCTCCTCAGCCAACCCACCTCCGCCCCCTCTCCCACCTCCCAACCTCTTCTGGGGCGAGATACCTCCGCCGCCCCTCCCTCCGCCTCCCCCACCGCTCTACGCGACGGCGACACATGTCAGCAGAGGCTCACGCGCGGGCGTCTCGCTGGTGGGTGGGAACGTGGTGGTGTAGGTGGGTGGGGGGGGGGATTGGCGAGGAAGGGGGCGGAGGGGGGGGGGAAGGGACGGGATAAAGGAATGATGACGGAACAAAGCGAAGGGATAAAAGTTTCGGAGTCGGAGAGAGGAGATTAACTGGCGTGAAAAAGCAGAAGACTTGCCTGGCGCCGGAATGTGAAAATGAAGGGAAGCTGATTTTGCTCACTGACTTAAAGATCAGCCCGACCTGCGTCTTGGATGTCTTCTGGTAATAGGGTGTCGTTGTTGCAATTCCAAATTGAATGGAAAGGAACAGTAGTGTATGGGCGGGATCAAGTGTGGAGAAATGGTTCGGGTAGACCTTTGGAGGACGTTAACTGCTTTTGACTCGGCCTAATTCTTTGAACTGTCGTGTGAAAACTGTGGCTCTTTTCTTGATGTTATAACCTGGCGAATTTTATGAATTCACCCTTGAAACATGTAAGGACTGTAACAATTAGAGTTTCACAGAAAATGAGTCTTATAACGTTCACCAAAATGTAACCTTAATATTGTATTTGAATATTCAAGGTTAGTTGACATTGTTTCTTTGTTCATGAAATTAACCGATATTGCGTTTGATTATTTGAAGAGCACCGAAATAATTAATCAAATTATTGTATTACATGCGCATCTTATATCCTTTGCTGCGAAATAATAAAAAAATAAGAGAGTAATTCTTATGTAAACATTAAAACAAATCAACTAAGAAAATGTCTTCAGTTTCTGTGCATGCAACGGCTTTGGCCGTTTTGTCGCGTGATATGCAACCAACACAAATCATTCAATTGGCTGGGCGAAGTCCACGCCGTGGGTCAGATTTGATTTCATGACTCATCGAGACAGTTTTTAATAGCCCTTCGAAGGTGCTTCCGCTAGTTGCACTAGATTAAATTCAAGCAATCTATTATTGACTTATTTCAGTACGGATACCTTTCTCGAGACAATGAATTCATTTCGGGTATTTTCCCCATTAAAGGTGCGATAAGGTTTGAATTATCCCTGGCGGCTGATTTCGTCTGGTATCCAGGGAACTTGTCTTTTGCGCAGCATCTTTCCCTTGCTCAAATCGTTTCTGCCGGCCTTGATGGTGCCTACGAATCCTATTCTCATCCTTCCTCTAGTTACCTAGTACTTCCTAACTTCCTCTCTTTTCTATGCTTGAAACGTAATCGTTTGTCGTTCTTCTTGCCCTTCCACCATTTTTAGCCTATCCCATTGGGAGAAGCATCAGAGTTATGAACATTCACTCGATTAGCTCATTTATGGAGGCTAGATAGCTGACATTAAATGTCCAGAATCGCCATGCACTCACATAAAGATTATCCTTTACTCAACTCACTGCTTTACTCTCCATTTCTGAGTAATTGATACATGGAAACTTTAATTCAAAAACAAATCAACCTCAACTGCATACCGCACCTACTACGGGCATAATCGGTATTTCTGTCCTAACAAACAACTTCTAGAGGCCATCAATGCTCACATCCAATATTAGCAAAAATGAGTAAGTAAAACGTCCATCGTTTGGGGATATAAAGCTCTGAGTAACATTTTTACGGATAAAATAAATTAAGTAATCATCTTGTCAATGTTGGAGCGTAATGACTCTAGAATCGTCTTTTTTTCAAAGAGCCGACTCAGTAAATCATGGGCTCATACTGATAAACGAACATATATAAATATATGGAGTCTTGTTTCACGAGTTAGAGAATGAAATCATATGATAAAGCACAAGAAAAAGTGAATTTGATAAATGCGGCTTATTTTCTGAAGTATACTTAAGTATTTTTTCGCCTTCTAAATGAGTAGATATTTGCTGCAGCGATTTAATTGTGGTAATTTAGCTCATAAAATTATTTCGTAACATAAACTAAAACTGACTGACTGACGCACGAATGACTGACTAGATAGATTTAAGTTAAGATTAAAGTTCATGAACTAGCACATATAGTAAATTTTTTCATGTTAACGACTGCAATGATGCGTTCATTGTTGCTGTCAGTTCAAATATTCAAATATTGTGAAAGAAAATAGTGCCATAAATCTGTTGACCTTATGATACCCCAAAGCTTAATTATTCGGGTTTTCCTCAAGCTAAACTGTCATCTTTTTTCTTTTCTATTATTCCTGAAAATTTTTCTTCGATTCAGTTTAGAATTACATATGTTGAATTAAGTAAAACGAACATTTTTACGGACCCGTTCCTTTCGAATGTCTTATGATAGTTGTTTTATCATAGATTTATTAAGGCTCAGCATACTTAGGCTACCCACTGAAAATGCGACGTAAATGAGTGAGCTATTTCCGTGGGTGTGCTCTTTCAGTGGTTTCCGCTGTAAATTTGCAGAGCGTAATAGTTCAGCATAGCTCTTTCTTTATTCGGGAAATCAAACTATACCGCTTTGGGTCAGGGAAGTTCGGTTTTCTCCGTTATTTGAAAATAAACTGCCTATGATCTTTGGGTAACAGATGTATGAGCGAATGAAGTGCTATTATTAAGGGTCCTTGTTCTCGTCATAGAACTAGAAATCATTGTAGGGGGTTGGATTCAATTCCTGTGTGTACCTTTCTTAATGTTGTCCAATGGAATCTAGTGGTTCTTTAAGCTAATATATTAATACTTAAGGGGATCGAGATGGTGCGGGGGCTAGCGTACTGGCTTCCTACCCAGAGGGCCCGGGTTCAAATCCCGGCGGTGTTGAATATTTTTCAGAGGTATCTCGATCCCTACTTGAGGTGCTTTGTGGAGGGCACTTTGAGTGAGTACGCCGTCCGTCGGATGGGACGTTAAGCTGCGGACCCCTTGGCGCCTTTCGTAAAGAGTAGGCTAATGCCGACGCCGGGTTTCTCTCCACTCTTCATCCTTTCCTATCCATCCCCTATGGCGCAAATGACCTTAGCTGTCGGTCGCCTCCCCTCAAAACTACTACTATATTAATACTTAAGTGGTTCGCTGCTGTCCAGGGGTAGAGCGTAGGGTTGGATTCCCTATTTCCACCCCCCCCCCTGATTAGGCAAATTACATGCGTTTATAATTATTCGCCTTGCGTTACATTTATTCCATGCATGTATTATTTTCCAGTGCCTACTTTGATATGAATAAGATGGCATTTATTATCATTGTATGAAAATCGTTGTAAATAAGCAATTTTCTTGGTGACAACGATCAATTCTAGTGATTGATTGGCGAATGATAAAATTAAATAGTTAATATAATAAAAGAATAATTTTTAACACGCTGCACTATACTGGTATTATGAGTTTTACCTAACACACAATTAAAAATGAGGAAAATACTTATTGGATGGACATCGTTCATTTTTATTGGAGGTTTGATAATTTCACAGAAGAAATTATGAAGAATTTCTTTTTTGATTAACCAAAGAACTGTTAAAATTACAGACTACAGCAGATATTTGTATTGTTTTTATCTCGGTTTCGTCAGTGGAGAGTTGATCAATCTAGGGTTCTGCTGAAGAGGAGTTCAAATCCTCAGATTCCGAGGAAAAGTTGGATAATGCGTAAAATCTGGTTCGCGTGGTGGGCTAATAATCCTTGATTGGTGTAGATCGTGTGAAGATGAGGGTGTGGTGGGGGGGGTGGGGGTGTGGGGAGGAGGAGGGGGTAGTGTGTGGTTGCTAGGCAAGGAGAAGGCGGGACGGATGACGAGAGAGAGAGAGAGCGAGGCCGGAGGTGAGTGAGACGCGGGCCGTTTCCTCAACCCTCTCTCCCGCACCTCATTCTCAGAAGCTCGGTTCTCCCCTCGCTTCCCTCAGTCTGGAGCATCTCGGAGAGCCAACTAAATTGCACGAGTGCACTCAGTGTGTAGGATGAAAAAAAATAACCTTGCCTTGGATGAAGGGTGTTCGGGGGGGGGAGGAGGAGCATGGGATCCGGGGGGGGTGGGGTTCCTCCCTGGAGTGTATGCGCGGAGCCAAGGCCCAAAGTGTGGAGCGAGGCGGGATCCTCGATGAAACTTTCACGGCACCTGGGGTCATTGAGGATTCGGATGAGTTTCGCTTACGGTCGGAATGAGCATCCGCGTGTTTAAGCGAGCGAAGGGATTCTGCCGGATTTGCTCCTTGCTTGTCCCGAGCGCCCCGTGGCTGGCTGGGGTCGTTTACTGTTTGGGACTCTGCCGCCGAGGGGAAACGGACGCCTTTGGATTGAGCAACATTCTGTTTAGCGAGAGAAACAGAATCGACATCATTGTGTGCCCAATGTCATGGCTGTGGAATCCCGGTTACACATTTGGTCGAGTTTTTAAACTTAGTGTGCTTTGTTCCAAGTCTCTCTGGGAGAAGTGGATAACATATTTACGCCCATTCTGTCAGAATGTGCCATATGCCACCATCCATGCGAGTGCCTTCGTTGAGAACGATTTAAAATATGACTGCTGGTTCGTAGACTCTTGGAAAACCGTAAAGTTAAAATATTTTTGGCACTAATGGTATCAAAACTTTTAAAAATGAATATGCCTTCTAAATATCAATCTTCTTTGCACACTTTAATCCGTTTATTCACTACAAATGACAGCTTTGAACTATAGTTTTTGAAATTTTGTTTAATCTAATTAGGAAAGATTCTGGGAGGTGATCAGGGATGTATTTCTTTCTGGCGAATTTCTCATATTGTTTCATGCATTCCCTTTTCAACAATGTGTGCAATCATATTCGTCATTGGACTGAAGTAACTCGCACCAAATTCTTTTGAACAGCCAACTATTCATGTATCTACATCATGAATTCTGTCAACAGGACTAAAGTTAATTACAAAGGAGTGATGATTGAATATCAAATGTTTCACGAGACCTAGGAGAATATTTAAAAAATATACTGTTAAAATATTGAGGCTAAAAGGTATCTTTGCGTCGTCTAAATAAGTATTCGCTTCAAAAACCTGTAATGTATGCATGAAAAAATTGAGCGTAATTGAGTTTGATATATTTTTATCATTAATAAATGTATTTATATCTGCTTCATAGGGCACGTATTGTGTATAATACGTTCTTATCCGTTTGTTCCTATTTATTTCATTGCATTTTCTTTCATTTATTAAGTTAAAGTTAATTTGCTGTAAGCTTTGTTGTTGGTTGAAGTTCACTTGCGTCTTTAACTCATTTATTCCTTGCTCGTTTTCTACAAGAGCTTCGAAACGGTAGTCCATTGAAGTCAGGCTCCACTGCAAAAGGAACACCGCTGACGACTCCGCTCTAGACGCACGCCGAACATCGATTAAAATATCACAGTTGTTTACCAGGTGACGCTCCTGCAATGCACGACATCTAATTTAAATTACAATAATTAAAACAACTCTTACAAATTCTATGCAATGTGATAATGAAAAATCCCGTCCTCGTATATTAAGAATTATTATCCATAATGGGTCTAGTGTTTTTCCCAACACCCTCTATCCCCCTTTCCGTTGATAGAGAAAGATTACATTTGGCAGGGCACTTTGTGCGAATTCTTAAATGTTTTAAGTGCTTTGTGGATGTTAATTAAAGTTTTGGAATTGTGGATGGTTCACTGCAAAATAAAATCAATATAACGTTAGGGCCTTATTTTGATGTAGGCATCCGTTCATCTCGATTGATTATTTTTCATCGACTGAAGAGATTGATTTTATTAAGACTGAAATGGGAGAAAACGAATGGAACTTATTTAATCTTATAATGAATAGTTTTCTAGTCTACATGGCAATACAGTTTTCAATGAACAATAAAGCAACTATATAGGAAGAGGCGTACTCTATATTGAAAATTATTCTTATCATGACTATGTCGTGAAAGGAAAGTTTCAAAATAACTAGGCGCCTAGACCAGATCATTACGATTTCTAATAACTATAGTAATCAACCTGAAGGTTGCTTTGGTGTGCGAGGGGAGAGCTCGTCTAGTACTCATCGCAATGGCGCGTGAAATCCACGCATCGGAATAGCGTATCGGTTCTTTATTTCTTTCGCCACCTGTGGTTTCCTAGGAAGATCAAATACCCAAGAGAAATTCTATTAATAACATATAAAAGAATTTTTCGAGTTAGTCTTTCTTTTCCTATCTTGGAAAAGAAAATATTTTTTTAACGTCAAGGGAATAAAATATCTTTTTTTGAAAATAGACATAATCGGACTTTCTAGTATGTTTATAAATTGAGTCATATTGTGATGAATAATAATTTCAAACAAGGTGCGATAGTATGTAATAAATTATAAAGCATGCATTTTGAATTTATGGACTAGCTGACGATCAAATTTTTAAAACGTTCAAATACTATATATAATTCCAAACGATGAGGAATAGACTTTCAAATCGATAAGTAATCAAAGTCTATGTAATAGAGATTGATTTCCTAGGTTAGCCCCACAGTATTTAAAGAGGACACTCTGCAAATTAGAGCGACGGGAAGGGACCTTCGAAGAATGAAAAACAAAGTCGGATATTTGTTGTGATAGGATAATGGAGAAAGGCCTCTCGTTCCTCGACGGGGGCAATTTCTTTCGACTCCGTGGCTTTTAACATAGATATGCTAGTTAAAAGATTACATAGGTCAAACGACACTAGTTTACACTGAGGAGGAAGAGGGTCTTTTTATGAAAGTTTCCACTTTCTCACGGGGGTGACTAAAAACTTCTTTTTAGGAGATACCATAAAATATTATGTGGTCGTCAAATAGGCACTGTTTGAAAAAGGTCATGCGAGACAAATGCGTGCTAAAACACTGACGTAATTGGTCCAGTGACCGTTACAAGTTAAGAGTTATTAATTTACTTGAGCAATATTGAATGAGAGTGGATTGATTCCGTTACTATTGCTCGTTACATTTGGTGGGAGTTCCATCATGTTCCCTCTTAGCGTCGCGATTTTTTAAAATGCTAACTGTTCGTGAGCCTATTTTAAAGTGGTGTTTGGCACCAGACACATCCCGAGATCACCCATATTTACAAAGTCCATCGAGTGAGTGTTGGAGTTTGAATTCGTCGCCATTTGAAAAGATTTTCCTTTTGTGGCCAGCGATTCACCCGAGCTCCAAGAGAAAAAAAAACCTTTTCCTCCTGAACCCTGGAAGCCTTTTTTCGTATCCGGAAAATGGCAACATATCCGAATTCATGAGAAGTAGGGATATTTCGGGATTAATTATAATACGCATAAATTCCCCCCTGAATTCCATAAAAGTGTATAATTCGAAAGGAGACCAGTGTTTTGTCTCGAAAACTCATTCTGTGGTTAAAATGCATGCCCGTTTGCGTGGCCGTCGGCACACCCTCGCTTTTTAATGCCTCTTCCAAGATGTTTAACCGCGTTCGGTCACTTCTCCCCACCCACCAGCGCTCCCTTGATGCTTATTAATGCGAAGTATAATATCGAATTGAATGCAACGAAGTTAGAAGTGTTGAGTGGGCGGCCCATTTTTTTGCCCTCCACACACGAAGGGCTCCGCTCTCATTCGACCTCATTTCGTCGAGGCCCCTCGTTTTTTGTGGTCCCTTTTTGTGTTTTGCTTCCATTATTTTATCGCTTCCAGTCCATTAGCTGATGTGTTATCGGGGATAGCCGCATCTGTGAGTGGGAGGGAGCGTGTCCCCGCGGGAGGCCGTCCCCGCCACGGATGGGGGCGGCCTGGAAACTCCGAGGCGCCTCCCGAGTGCGTCTCCTAGTGTGCCTTTCCCATTAGAGTCCATTGGGCAGCCGTCTCTCCTTTACGAGTGAATCGCATTTTCCCTCTCTATGGATTAGACAAGCACCGTATAAAGGGTCCATGCGTTCTTGTAATTGAAGAACTAAGCGTATCCTTTCATGAGTCCCATTTATACGTAATGCTCGTTGTACCAGCTGATGTTCCCATCGCACTGGAAATTCTCTTAATATGTTGGTGTTAAAAGAGCACTTCATTAGTGCGTGCCCCGCTGCCGAAGTGATGGGAGTTTGACACTTGGATTCTGGCGAAGGAAACACAACCGTGATGACATCTCTATCATTGAAGTTGAAATATTGCCTTCTGTTGCTATGTTCCACAGCTAATTTCACCGATATTTTCATAGCTCTAACTTTTAAAAAGTCCACAGAGAACGTTTTGGGTCTAAGTTGTTAAAGCTGTAACTATTCTCTGTTTCCGGAGAGAGAAATTGACTGTCGGCTAAAGCTCTCTGTTGGAATCTTACGATAATAAAAATGGTTTAGGTGTTTTGAAATCGTATAGTCATGTGTTTTTATTGAGCTATGAAGTAGAATCGTGTAATAATAGATGATGCTGGACGTATAGAATCCTCCGCTCGAACAAACGCGGCTCGCTGTGCGATGTTGTTGGGGCGTATTCTCACTGGGCGAACCATAAGGTGTTGCCAACCAATCCCGCCCAGGGCCATGACGTTGATTATTTTGGTGATCGATGTTAAACAGAATTTTCGGTGCGTGAAGAGCACACCGGTTGAGGCGCATGAACTTTTAAACGCTCAAGCTTTCTAGTATTCCCGAAATTGGTCATCACTACAGGCTACTCTAAATGGTAACGAGTATTGAAGTACACGCATCTCTTAGGTCTACTAATGGATACATTTACTTATTTTTGATGTCACGGCCGACAATGTGCATATGCTATTTGGATTTCTTTAAATCCCTTCGTGCATTGAGAACTAGTCCAGCAAATGCCAAATCCACCCGAATATAACCCGGTAGAACATACGTTAAGTGTTATATGCCAATAGGCTCCCTTTCAAACAGTGCCTTCGCGATTCACTTAACGGTATATTTTTAAGCATTGGTAAATGTATGCTTCTATATTGGAAGGATTTATTTTGTTCAACCCAAGAAAAGAAGAAAATTTGGTTGAAGTTTATTCCCATTCTGTCTGTTTGAGGATCCGCGAGGGCACGAACGGCTCAGGGATTGAAACCCGTTATTGCATGACATCACTCTGAATGATGATAGTAAAAAGGAATCCCTTTAACTGTAAAACCGAGCAATGCATGATGATAGCGCATTATGTAATAACAGAATTAGTGTCTAGTTTCCTCCTAAATGGATTCAGTTTGCACAAAGCGGCATGCCTGCCCAGAGGTTTATCTTGCGTTTTCCTGCTAGCTCGTTTTATGGAAAGGATGTGGCTGTGTTTACACCTCAAAGGAAATATTAATAGCCATGAGACCAAAAGCGTTTTAAGGTTCACCTTTAGGTTAGGAAGGCATACACGGCGATGGGAAATAATTTGATCGATGCGGTTGTCGCATGAAACCTTTTTATCTTTTGAAGTGCTTCTTCTTTCTATGCATATTCGACTTTGATCGGGACATTATTGTTATTCCGTGAACGATGCCATGGAAAGACGACATGTATCTGTTGGGCACAGCGTGAGCCTTCGTTGGCTTGTGGATATCGCACTCACCTGCGGGCATGAAACCTTAATGCGGCGCTTTATTTTATCTTCCTCTACACTCCATCTATTATTTCCTTCCCCTTCTTACTTCCACGTCCGTAAAAAAACAGCGATTTTCTTACTTTCCCCGACACTTTTTTTTAAACCGGTTATATTTTTCAAAGAAGCCCTTCGGAGTTCTTTATCAGATGAATACAGCAAATGCGAAATGTTATTGAGGGCAGAGTGGGGAGGGAGCGCGGGTGTGTAGGAATCGGAGGGGTCGCGTGGAGGAGGAGGAGGTGGGGGGGAGGGAGAAGAATGGCACGCGAAAAGCCACGATGCCAGGGGGGTGGTTCTCTGTTTGAGTGTAAACCGTCATCGGGAAGGGGGTACCTCCCAGCTTATGTATCACGCATTGTGTACGCTTGCTCCGTCAGCAGATTCTCAGGCGTTTCGTAATTCCTCCCAAGTTTTTTTTTCCTCATTTCATGTCTCTTCAGCTTTTGAGCTCTGCTGCTTCTTCCATGGTGGTTCAAAATTAATATTGTTTCGGAATGCTTGGGGTGGAAACACCACCCGATTAAAGGATTAAAGGCAGAAATTTCCCTTGTCGAAGGGTCTTGCGCCAATGTTATCTGACGGAGGGAAATCTTTCGGAAATAATTTTTCCTCAACAATCGATCGACACCATGTTTGGTCTGATTAAATCCAGTAATGACACACCAATTCAAATGGGTAGATGAGTACTGTTTCCTTTTTGATATTAAAATGTTATGAAAATAATTTGGAGGAGGCCCCATACGCAATTTAGTGCGATAGCCGTATGTAATGACATTATTGACACAGTTCCGGATTACTTACCAAGCAGAAAGTTTCATTACAGTGCAATAAATTAAATCTTAACTACTAAAAAATATTAAAAATAGATTTCTAAGAATAAAACGGAACTGCCTAAACCGACCCCAAACATTAAGGTGCGTAATGGATGTTCTCCTCTCTTTTTTTCGTCATTTTTCGCCGATTTAATTCCTCCATTGGCTTACTCCCTCCACCACCTCGTACGTTCGTCTACCTGGTGTGCTTGAATGGAAGGGCCATCTGGTCCCACCTGCCCTCTGGTTTTATCGTTTATCCAAAGCAATCTTCCCACACCATCATATTGTTTATCGGATCAGCGAGTACTCACGCTAAGGACTCCGATCATCATTTTTTAACCACTGTTAATTTGATTCTTCCTTGTTATTCTGACGCGTTTGGGTATATATGCATTTGTGATTTAAAATGAAAAGCAGTCGTAATTTGCCTTAGACATCGATGTATATTGGTTTTAAATTTATCAAGGAATATTTTTTAATGAATGGAGAACAGTGGTATTATTAACTTTTGGATGATTTTTTGATGAAATGCTACGCTTAGTATGGTTGATAATCGATTTTTTGATCTTTAAGAGTAAAATTTTGGCAATGATATCTTAAGCCACTAAGGTTAAAAAATGTTTCTTTGAATACGGAAACTACCAAAATAAATGATTAACTTTTGCTGATCATTATAGAATTGATTAGTTATTGCTACTAGTAACGCGTTGTTTTGAGTGAATGATTTATACTTTGATTTTTGCAGACCTGGTTGCCAAAAACTCCGAGTTTGTTGAAACTAAGAGCAGGTCATGAGGATGAACGGATATTGCCTCAAAAGCAGCAAACGCGGTGCTAATTACATTGCAGGTATTCGTTCAATCGTTAGTTTTTTTGCTATTTGTTGGGTGGTAATAATGAATTTTCCTGCAGGTGTGCCATGCTTACTTAGTAAAAATGTTTACTTTACTTCAGACAGAATATGCTTAATTGGTACTAACCCAAAGAGAATGAAAATAATTCAGCAACTTTGCCAAGTGGGTGTCTAAAGCTACCTTCTTATTCAACTTGTTGCATTTTTTTATATCTTATTATATTATTTTATTGAGATTAAGTACCATATGGGTAATTTCAGAAGGCAATACTGCGAAGGCTTTATGCGATTCATTTTTCATCTTGGAGTATACGAGGGCTTCTTTTCATTTCTCATTCTCTGTAGTTTCTGTGCTAATATTTAACCTAGCCTAAATTTGGTGTCATTTCCAGTTTCATTTACGATTCCGTGCCCCCAGAATTTTCACTCTAACCTTGTAACAATTTATGTTCATTATTTCCTGTACACTGGAAACCATGCCATTGCGTTTCTGTACTTCTTAGCATTGATGTCCCTAATTTTTACAGCTACTATTCTGCGAGTATCCATGTTTTTCTGAATTTTCTGTTATCCGGGGGTTATTTAAGTTAGAAATTCTAGTATTTATCCATGAAAAGTAAAAAAAGTACACTCGTTTTTTCTTAAATACAATTGCATGTATTACGGTGTTTTCTTCTCTTACTGTAGTTATGCACTAATTATTTCTCAATGAATGTGTGTATCGGGAGGGTATATTTATTGAACTGCATGGGTGATATGAGACAGATATGCAGAAAAAGTGGGATAAACAAATAAAGAGTGATGAGAACCATTCTATAGAATTCCCGAAAGGGAGATGAAGCGTGACTAAATGGAATCTCAAACTTTGACTGAGGATGGCTCTCTCGGCTACTCACGGTTCCGTTGTTTTGCTCTCAGGAGAGGTTAAATGGTGTCCAGTCTGCACAGTTTTATAGAAGAACTACCAATGTTACTTGATCAGGGTAAAATTAAGAAGCGCTGGTGGTCCTACTGTGCTTATTAGTGTATAAACATTGAAAGGTTGACCAAGTTCATGATACTTAGGTTATAATGTTCGTCGTAATGAGGCAAGGAATTTATGAAAAATCAATCAAACCGAGCAAAAGATTTATAGTGTTGGTTTACTCAACTTTTTCAGATATATTTATGCCCTCTGGAAATCAATTCGTTCCATCATGACTCTTCTATTCAATAATATCATTTATGATTTGGTTATTGCCGTTCATTCCTGACGCACAATCGTAGTTCATGGTCCTCAGAAAACTCTTGCGTCTCAGGAAGTATGTAATAATTTGTGCTTGCCTTTCAGCTGTGTATTCCTTCGGGTTTTCATGTCAGATAGTCTAGATTCAAATTTGCAGGGGTCATGGATAAATAAGTAAATTATGAATCTAATTTATTAGTAAACTGATCTTGTACTGGAAAATCTATTTACTTATTTGAGATTCATCCTCAATTAATCCGATTGTAAATTACTGCAGTGACAAAAATGGTTAGTTGTTGCTTTTGGAATTCTCTAGCGAATGTTCATTCATTATTATTACGATTCACTTTTGAATTTAATCACCAATTTTAGTAGATCATCATCCATATGACATTCCATGACTACCCATATCAACTGTCCAGATATTTTAAAGTTCCAACACAGCTAATTACAAAACCCATACGCACTAATTTGAAGTTCAAACCAAAGTGATGAATTCAAAATATTTCAATTTATAATAAATTAAAATTTTTTTCAATTTAATATGATTGATATTCCTCCAATACCTAAAAGTAAACTGACCCTTGCTCCGCTACACCGCAGTGCATTGATTCACTGACTGGCCAACTATTGTCATCCGTAACTATCACTGGCTTGAAAAACCTGATCATCCTGATTCGCCATTCTACCAGGCGACCCTGATTCATATAAGTAGGTGGGGATTGCGAATGCAGTACGTTGCATAAACCGAGGAAAATATATGAATGACAGAAAACTGAGTTCTGTTTCCATTAGGGAGCTTTCACCAGAATCATGCGTGACTCTTAGAGACACAATTTGCACGGAAGGAGGGAAATACTTGGCTCTAGTGGTTTACTTCTCCTAGTGTTTACTTCGAGATATACCTATCCTTGAGATGGAATTCATTGCGTTTCTCAGCGTTAATATACTTTACACTTGAATTCTCACTTTTATGCAAGTTCCCCCTGTATGGTAACTCTACGATTAAACCTGAGTTTTATTGATGCTAAGGGATTTACTATATTAACATTACCGTTATACCGTTCCAAGTTTTGCTTTGACTACCATACCAATCATTTTATGGCCGTTATGATGTTCTCTGTGGTGATGCAGCCATTTGTCAAGGCTATTAAGTGGTTTGGATGAGGAAAAGTCTCCTATAAAATGTCTGAGAGAAAGTATAGGAATGATATGACCTTGATGATATCAAATATGTTGTTTTGCCTTCAAGAATATTTGACGATGCATACTGATTGGCAAGGAAAACTTAAGCAGAGTGATAGGACGATGAAACAAACAAACTAATATAATTATTGCAATTCATTCAAACGCTCTTGTTTCTTTCTTTGCGAATTATGTACTTGTAGGTGCAACGCTCAGGGATTAACCTTTTTAGAACTTAAACAATTCTATTAAAATATTATTTTTAGTATTATTCATGCAATTTTATAAAAATTGTTGTAAGTAATTATTTTCGCACTTACGAAAGAAATCGAGTGTTGGCACTGCGATTAGCCCTCTCATGAGCTCAGCCAATAATTATGAACATTTATTCTACAGAAAATAGCTATATTTAGTATATCTTTTGCTTTCTAAACTTCGCAATGTTTTCCAGGAACACAAGATTTCTTTAAAGTAGAGTTCGTGAAATATCTTAGCATTTGTCTGTGTAGTCACAGGTTTTCGTATCTTCAATCTGGTTGCTGATTGGTCACTTATGATTCCTAACAGCTACAGTTATCATTTATTCAAATACCGTTTCTTCAAGGATGCAATCGCAGTTCATTTCAGGGCTTCAATTACATATTATGGTATTTGTTGGAAGGAAGTTGAATTAAAGGCCCATGTTGAGGTCGCACTTCCGCTGTGAAAACCGATGAGTTTCTCGAGACGTTAGCTGTCACGATAGGAAATTTGTCACTAAATTCACCTTTTTGGAAGAGTTTTTGAGTAAAAATTATCATTTTTGATTCAATGAATAATGATTCATCAAAGAGTACCTACGGGAAATACATTTAATGGGTATACATACTTACTGACCCTCCCCGGACTACAACCTTGAGGTGGTGGAAGGACTTGTGCGTTCCGATGACCCATAGAGCTGTGCTGGCGGGAGTAATAATAATTGCTCCTAGCAGGGTCACCCATGCCAGATAGGTCGAAGGTTAGGAGCCAGACGTAAGGTAGTCCACGCAGCGTCTGTTCCTCAGTGAGGCGGCTGCAATGGCGTCTGACCCCAGTGGGGCGGCCAGTAAGTGATGGTGTCACGTTAAAAACATTATTGAGGAAGGCAACGAGAAACCACCTCAATTATCATTCCCAAGAAAAATATGATGGACAATAGAGATATTTTGAGTCCTGACAACTACGGGGCTCGGCCCAATCGGCCGTGTGTCGTGCCCGGCAGCGGGGGAGACAAGGCTTCAGCGGGCGTCGTCCCACGAAACCATTGCAAGGGAAAACCGGCAGCAGCAGGACAGAAGACGCAGGAGAAGAAGACCAAATTAGTTAGAAAAGGAACGTGGAATGTTAAGACAATGATGAGGACAGGGAAATTGGAGAATGTTAAGCGAGAGATGGAAAGGTGAAATAAAGATATTTTAGGTCTACGCGAGGTGAGATGGAAGGATAGCGGGGATTACTGGAGTGATCAGTATAGAATAATATAGCGGCGGGGACAAGATCCAACGAGGGATTGCCATACTATTAAATGAAGAGGTAGGCAGAAGCGTAGTCAACATAAACCAGGTAACGGATAGAATACTACTGGTAGAGATAAAAGTAGAACCGACGAACTTGGTTATTATTCAGGTATACATGCCGCCGAGCAACCATAAGGAAGAAGAGGTCGATAGGATATACGATCAGTTAAAGGAAAAAACGTGTGTGATCCCGCAGGGAAACATTTGATAGTGATGGGGGATTGGAATGGGACTGTAGACGAAGGAAGAGATGGTGACGAGGTCGGGGACTACGGTTTAGGCACGAGGAATGACCGCGGGGAGATAGCAGTTGAGTTCTGCAGGAGACAGGGGTTAGTCATCACCAACACTTGGTTCAGACATCACAAAAGACGCAGGTAAACATGGAAAATGCCAGGTGACTCAGAAAGGTATCTGATAGATTATATCCTGGTTAGACACAAGTTTAGGAACAGTGTGATAAATTCGCACAGTTTCCCGGGAGTGGATGTGGACTCTGACCACAATTTAGTTTTTATGAAATGTAGCGTCCGTTTCAAAAAGATCAGGCAGGGGCGGGGGGTTAGAAAATGGAACGTAGAAGCATTAGATGGTTTGAAAATAAAGAAGTACAAAAAGGCGGTAGATGAAATCATGGAGGATGGTAAAGAGCTAAGTACTATCGAAGAAAAATGGGAAAGTATCAAGGAAGGGTTGTCTAAACCCGCAAAAGACACTATTGGAACCATTAACGCTAAAAGAACTAGGAAACCATGGATACGGATGAGATGATTACAAAGATGGATGAGCGGAGAAAATGGAAGAATGTCAATACAGAGTTCGGCAAGATGAAGTACAAAGAAGTAAACAATAAATTGAGGCAGGCAACAAATAAAGCAAAAGAAGCTTGGTGGAAGACGCAGTGCGAGGATATGGAAAGACTGCAGAGGAAGGGTGAAATCGGTGCGCTGTACAGCAAAGTTAAATCGTTATCGGGAAGTAAGAAAGGAAGCGCTATGCTAACAGTTAGAGATAAGGCGGGTAAGGTAATAGTTGACGCAGGAAAGATCCAAGAGAGATGGAAGGAGTATATAGAAGAACTGTATAGTAAAGAACTTAGACCAAAAAAGGTAGGCATAGAAAAAGAACATGGCGTAGAGGAAGATAGCTTAGGTGCAGGCATACTAGACAATGAGATAGAAAGGGCATTAAGGGAGATGAAATTAAATAAGGCCTTGGGGGTGGATAACATTCCCGCGGAACTTTTAAAATGCTTAGGAAAATGTGGGAGAAAGAGGCTATATGGGCTGATCCGTAGTATTTATGAGGAAGGAATCTGGCCGGAAGACTTCGTGAGATCAGTGTTAATTCCTATTCCGAAAAAGGTAAAGGGTACATCATGTGAGGACTGCAGGACAATAGTGAAGGATCTCAGGTTTTCCCGGCGTATGGTATTCAAGAAGTCCTCTCGGGTTTCCCACCGCGTCAGGTTGCAGTACACCGACGTTTCGAAGGCTTACTCTGCCATCGTCTTCAGGGTGAATCACTTCCCGAAAACCCGAGAGAACTTCTTGAATACAGGACAATAAGTTTGATATCCCCCGCAGTTAAAGTTGTTCTCACGATCGTAAACAAAAGGATATATGGGCTCATCCGTAGTATTTATGAGGAGGGAATATGGCCGGAAGACTTTGTGAGATCAGTTTTAGTTCCTATTCCGAAAAAGGTAAAGGCCACGTCATGTGAGGACTAAAAGACAATACGTTTGATATCCCACGCAGCTAAAGTTCTTCTCAGCATCATAAACAAAAGGATAGAGAGTAGGGCAAATGATTACTTAGGGGATGATCAGTTTGGGTTTAGGAAGGGGAGAGGTACGCGTGATGCCATTGCAGTAATGAGATTATTAATCGAGAGGAATATAGAACACAACCAGGAGGTATTTGCCTGTTACGTAGATTTCGAAAAAGCGTTTGATAGAGTGAATTGGGAAAAACTAATGAGTATATTGCAGAAAATAGGAATAGATTGGAGGGAAAGGAGGCTAATCCGCAACCTGTACATGTCTCAGGCTGCTCAGGTACGAGCGGGGAACGGGGAGTCCGGTTGGGCAGTGTTAGGAAGAGGTGTAAGGCAGGGTTGCCCATTATCACCGTTGCTGTTCAACCTGTATGCAGAGGAAATGATCAAAGAGGCATGGGAAGAACTGGAGGTAGGAATGAAAGTGGGCGGGGAATCCGTAAAATCAGTTAGGTTTGCTGATGACCAAGCTTTAGTTTGTCAGTCAGCCGAAGGGTTGCAAGCATTGCTTAGTGAATTGGAAATTCAGTGCGACAGGTATGGGATGAGAATCAATATTAATAAAGCAAAGGTTATTCTATTTTCTAGAAAGAAAAGGCTCAGCTAAACATTGAAATAGGAGTGCAAAAACTGGAGCAGGTAGAATAGTTTACGTATCTCGGAAGTGTTTTGGACCAACACGGTAAAAGTGGTTGGACGTAAGGAGAAGAATTGCGCTAGGCAAAGAGGCTTTCCCAAGAAGGAGGGAGTTGATGAGAGGGATGTTGAGTAAGGATATTAAGAAAAGACTCGTAAAAACCTTTATATGGAGCGCAGCTATGTACGGTGGGGATAGACGTAGACTGGAGGCTTTTGAAATGTGGGTGTGGAGAAGGATGGAGAAGGTGAAATGGACAGAGAAGAAAACAAATGAGGAAGTACTTGGTATGGTGGGCGAAGAGAGGGGTTTGTTGGGAGAAATCCTATGGAGGCAGGAAAAGTGGATGAAGGGGGTATTGACCGTCAGTGGGATGTTGAAGACGGTAATTGAGGGGGGAATGTAAGGCAAACGAGGAAAGGGAAGGAACAGGATAGGGATGTTGGACGGGATGAATGGAGGAAGGAAGTACTCAGAGATGAAGAGGGGTCTGATGTAGAGTAGGATACCGGATTTTGTATTTTTTAGGGATCACATAATATTTATTTGGTAGCTGTGTCCATCCAAAAACCTACCTTAACCGGTAGATTGTTTATAATAATAATTATAATTCTAATTAAAGGACTTAAAAATGGCCATTTATTATGACAATTATGAAACCGTGATCGTAAATGATATCAAGGAATAAGTTTCATACCAATCAAAGCAGCCATCCTTAGACCTAACCACAAGTTACTGATTGTGTTTCTCATCGGTAAAATGTTAAAGAAGCATGTTGTTACTAGGAATATTTCAAAGAAAATCTCAAAAGATTCTCATAGTAGCCTTCAGCCGCTGATTGAAGGCTGTTGGTTCAAATCTGGGGTATATTAGGTAGCTTTAGGTTAGACGTAGACAAAGGGTTGTTTTAATGCCGGGGCTTCTGGAAAATCGCAGGCAGCTCATGAAGTGGCATGACACCCATTCTACATGTGAATTTGTCACCAAATTAAGTCCCCTATCATCAATGAAACCAACTTTTGGGTTGAATTCTTTCTGGTTTCTTTATCGAAAATGGAAATTCCTTTCCATTTTAGCCCAGAAACTGACTAAATCTAATTTGCTGTGTATTAAAGACCTCTACATTTGAACCAGCTCGAGTAGAAAGAACTATGAGCAGGACATTCATAATTTTTTTCCTGAATCGTGAAAATTGCAACTAGGGACCATCTTAATATTGAGTGTAGTTTGCAAAAAATTCACCATACAAACATAATAGGTTTGGCGAGCGAGATATGAATAGGTCGTCTCTTGACAACATTCGCCCCATTTCCGTGATAGGAAACAATGTCAGGATTAGGTCATGAAGTAGATACATAGGAATTCTATTTCCAATGCGAGAAAATTTACGATTGAATAATTTTTCCGTAATTTTTTGTTACACCATTTAGTATGATATTGTATTTCTTTATAAATTTTAATTTGAACACTTACTTTTAAATACACTTCATTTTGCCTTTTATCCATATATATATATATATATATATATATATATTTCTTTTATTAGTTGAATTGTCAGTCAGACACAAGATCTCTCGTAGAATTTCCCCGCCATTTTGCGCATTGGGTTGTATTTGGGTAAACAAGTGAACGTGTTTACTAGACCTGGAGGGTGATTGCATTTTATGCACAATTCCATGGAAAATGCTTGGCCAGAGTTAAAAAAACTGTAGAATTTGTAATGCTTATCTCGGGAATAATATTTTCCAAAATAATGCCCCCTAATAGTTGTGTGACATATACTGGAGTAGTTCAAAATGATGGGAAGGCATGGGGGCCAATAAAGAGATTATCTATTATCTATGCTGAATTATGTTCAAATTTCGAAGCTATAGGCATGCCCCTGAGCACTGCCTATCTTGTTTATCCTCAGGTCATGAATTTGGGGTTTCGGTATCGCCATTTAAGGGGCTGATATTTTAGTGTAGTACGCATATCGCTCGGTAAATGATCGGAAAATTTCGGGTTCATATCTTGTGTGATTTCTTTGGGCAACTCCTTGTGAAATACCAACGGTATGGATTTGATGGGTACTATAACTTCATGGGGAAGCAAATGGTGGCACAATGGTAACCCCCAATTCAGAATGGGTGAATTTCACACGCCTCAAACCAACCTTCGGGTTGAGTTAAGGCTAGTTCGAGGTGATCCATCAAAACCAAGCGTCGTGGTCAATCACTATGGCTATGACAATGATGCCATATGCACTCATTTTGATAATATTGACAGACAATACCCGTTGCCATCTCTCGAGCAAAGGAAAAAGCATAAATTGTCCAAGTGTTGGAAATCCATTCTTATTTGTTCAATCACGAACCAAGCATCAAAATTTCACGACACCATCATGCTCGCGCAATTCTAGATCAAAGATAGAAGGAAGCATTTAATGACTGCGAACACCGAAAGGAGCATTTCAATAGTGTTCAGTGTATGACATTTAATAAAAATATGTCATGAGGGAATTCATATCTTTGTCATTTCCATTAAAACCTCCAATTCGATATGCCCAATCTATGATTACACAACCAAAAATGTTTATCCGAAGCTTTGGTATTTTACGTGACCGCGAATGTTGCTTGAAAGGTGAATAACAGTTGGTGAAAATATTTGTTGGTTATTCCTTCCTCAATTCCTTATCTCTAATCTGTTGAAAAGTTCCGCATTTTGTCGTGCAATGGTTTTCTGATGCTCACAGCGAGAAAAAAATTAAAATAAACTTATAATGAAAGCAGATAATATGAATACTGATTTCAGCTTGATTCGGAAGGTTTAAGGAGTACGGAAAACAATCCGAAGTACACCGTCTTAATCTCTGGAGTGTTCAACTTTGAATAGCATCGGAACCAATGGAAGAATGCTGAAGCTTAAAGCAGGGCTCTTGGGTGCATCTTGCTCCATGGACTGAAAAGTAGCTCTGAATGGCAGATGCCACGAATCGTAGCTCCGTGGAGGTGACGTTAGTGATTATGTTTTCATGAGTGAGATTTATTATAAGCAACAGATTGATTAGTGATTCTCTAAGTGGTGGTCCACGAGCCTCTAATCGTTAACCTAATTTCCAGCAGCTATTTTAGAGCATGTTTACAGCAAACTTCATCAACTTTTATTGTTTTCCTCAACTCAAACTCAATATTTTGCTGTAGTTCAAGCAACCATAGGTTAAAAAAATGCACGCTCTTCTTGTAAAAATTGAATGTTTTAAAGAAATTTTCATGTACCGGCAAAAATAGGCTTTTCATTTGCGCCTCCGAAATACATTTTATGTTCCTCCAAATCTGGGAATTCGACTATCACCGAATTTCTGGTTAGTTATGTTTATATAGATGTATGATGTTTTTGATGCTGATAAAAATGAATTAAATATATGTGCCTGATAGCTTGGTACAGATAATTATGCATGATTTCTCTTTTATTCATTCTGAGCCAACCAAATGTTTTTCTTCATTGTATCCAACATTCGGTGAGTAATATATTCACCTAGCTAGATTTCAGATGTGCCATTCAAAATGAAAAAAAAACATTCATAATCGCAGTTGAATAACTGTATCGCCACATAGTTTTCAATCGTTCAAAATTGAGTCCAGCATAATGCAGCTAAATGACAAAAGAAAATGTCACGCCTTTAGGAATTGGATGTAACAGAAAAAAATTCGTATGCGATAATGATTCCTTAGAAGTTATAACGTGTATATTATTGATTCGGGAAATAGAAGATGTGGCAAACGGTTGGAAAATTTGTTACACATCAAAAATTTGCTCTAGTCTCAATGAGACCAATTATGTGCAAGGGCTTCAACACTAAATACCTGCGCCGGTGTCGTACGAGCTTCGGCTTTCAGGTCTGAAGCGGTTTTCATCTTAACACTCTTAACAATGTCTAGGACAGGTCTAACTAGGATTTTTCTTTCCAGTATGACATCAACCTCAAAAACATACTAAACAGTCTATAGTTATATGAAGGAAGATATTTAAAGTCAGTAAAAGGCATGGCACACTGAGAGAACTGATTGAAATGAACTTTTATACGCGAAAGATATGATATTAAGGTGACCTACAGCACACGCAAAAAGGTGGACACCACTGCACTTGGCAATAATTAAATGGAAGCGTCAACCCTAAAAAATAAATTCGAGTGAATTCCTGAAATATGGCAAGCAAATGAAGGGCTTCTTTTATGGTTTCATTGAAGCGGGGAATATCACTGCAGTGCTACAACTACAAACCAACTATATAATGAAAGTACTGAGTAAATTTTGAGGTGTCGACCGCGCGGAAGGAGAGCAGTCGAAGTCCATTTCAGCACATTCAAAAATAAATTCGTGCCACCGCTTGGCATAGAAAACGTTTTAACATGCCAGTATTTCCAATTTTGGCTCGCAAACTGGAAAAGAAGACAGTGGAGGCCCACCCCCTTTGTTCTAGGAGGCCCCGTGACTAGACCAGCGGGGGGGAGGGGCGGACGCGACCTCCGTTCTATATGTGCCCCCTCCTCCACCATTCCCTTTCCTTTCTTTTTCTCTCTCCCGGCGAGTGCGGTGCCCGAAAAACTGGCCGACTGGATGAGGAGGAGGAGGGAAATGAGTAGAGGGAGCATGCAAAATAGGAGAGGACGGAGAGGAAGAAGAGGGGAGGAGGAGAAAGTCGAGGGGAATGGGAGAAGAGGGCCTTGTGTCTAGGGCGTGGGCGGGCGCAATGGCATTGGGGAGTGATGGGGCGGGCGAAAGGGAGGATGGGCCAGGGGGCGTGGGTGGAGTGGAGGTGATGAAGTTGGAGAGAAGAGATGAGCGGTGGTGGAGGGCGAGGAGGTGCGAGGGGAGGTGGGAGGGTTGGGCAAGTGGAACTGAGAAAATAAATCCATTTTATTCTTTGAGACGCCGGCGCCTATAGCCAGACGACGAGACAGACGCTCCGTCTCCCTTAACCCCCCTTCCCCTCTATCTTCGCATTTCCTTCGAGGCGGCCTTGCGGACTCTCCCCCCCCTCCGCCTCCCTTCGGTGCGCTGGGGAAAAGGACGAGCCTGGGACGGAGGGCTGTTATATTTTTCGTAGACAAGGCTCTTGCATCGGCATCATTACGCGCATTATTCCCTGCTATCTCTCGCAAAAAGGATTGCATCCTGCTACACGGAGTGACTCTTTACCAAGACGGAATGTGGCTAAAGCCGATTGTCTAGTTGTGAGACTCTCGAAGGCCGAGAGTTTAATTTTGATGTTTTGTGCTCAAAAGTTCAGCTCTTCTTTCGCTTTGCATGTATTTTCAATTTCACACAAGTACACTCGAAAATACAACAGAAATATGGAAATTCATATGAACCTGGATGGAAGAATAAAAACTAGTTATTGCCCAGCCTTAGCAAAACAACTTGAAATGGGAAAGGAAAAACTTAATTGATATTCATATAAGCGAATTATTTTTCCCACTACATGTTAGTAGCAGCACATAACTATGATATTCGATCGCAAATGCTAATCTTACGTGTCATGGTGGAAGTTTGCATATATTTGTATTTCAATGGTATTCGTTGGATATCTCTCCTGCACGTAAGGAGATATCGCTGAGGAGTAGGTTGGCCATTTATGAGCCTTTCCGAACAAACTCCCATTTATACCAACATTTTCCGCACTTGAAAAATTGTTTTTCTGGAACGGTACAGTTGGAAGATTTGTCATAGAAACACAGCTGCACGGTGCCATTAGTCAGAGATAGCCAGATCACCAGAAGACACTTAAGGCTCAGGTAAAAGAGACATGTCCGGTGTTAATTGGGACAATTTTCTCGGAACGTTTCGTGGAGAGCAGGTGTACTGTAGGAAGATCGGAAGGAAGCCGTTCCGTTGGTGTGGTGGTGAAGATAGGAAAAGAGGATACCTAAGACTATATTAAAGCTCAAATTGTGGGTTTCCATGCCAGCCGTGTAGACAGGAGTATAGAACACATGGATAAAATTTGCATTTCAGTGACAGAAAAAGGAAATATGATGATAAAGGATGGCTCCAATTGCAAAGAACAACGAAGGATGCGCTTTGTGAGCTGTTCGGGTCGCTGAAATGAGATGAGGAGAAGGATGTCTAATGATCTCTCACTTTTAGTGTGTCATTTAATAAGTCCTTATAAATAAAAAATATCACAAATTATTCTGGCAATTTATTTTTATTTTTCCACATATTTATCATATTAGCTCAATGCTCTTTTCTTAGAGTTTCCCCTGATTTTTTTAAGCCGTCCAAAAAGTGGTATTTAGGAAAGCCGTCAAATTAGGCTCTGCTTTGGCATTTACGTCAAACGCAATCACGCTCGACGTGAATCGCTTTCCGCCGAGCCATTTTTCCAAGTTTGAAAGTGAAATAATGACAATTGTATTGAAATCCGGTGAATTGGGTGGATGCCCTAATAATACGAACTTTCATTCCATAATTTTCGCGCAGATGTGCACCCATGCATTGTCTTGATGGAAGAGAATGTTTTTGCCTAATGGGGATATTTTTCTTAATTTCTCCGCTCAAGTGTTGTAATAACGACGCATAATATTCACCATTTGATGCTTGCCCTTTTTGCCAGTACGCCATGCTGGTGAGTTCACGTCCACCCCAAAAAGAGTGGCCTTGTCGCCCGATTCCCAGATCCTCGCATTCTTCGGAGCCGGATCGCCTTCAGATATCGACTGTTCCTTTGCCTCTCGATTGCAGTGGCGCATTCATGTTTCGACCACATTGATTTACGTTTCGTCGAAGCAACTCGTCAGGATTGCTTGCTTAAAAGCAGTTCGTGGTCCATTTCCACCCCAGCCGGATGAGGTCGGAACTTGGCCAAAACACGAATTTGATATAATGTTCTAAAAGTAACATTAATTTTCCGTCAAGAGATGTCACTTTACAGGATACCAATTTTGCCTCTTTTCTCACCAAATTAGCAGCAATATAAATTATAACAGCGCGAAAAAATATAAAAAAAGCTCCGATTTTTTATCATTATTTAGTAGTATACCGTTCAAGGTAGGTTTTGGATGGACACCTACAAAATACGTGCCTCTAAATTTCTTAGCCTCGGCTAACAAGACACATCTATCACCCAAATTTACAGTAAACTGTTCTTTAATTCCGTGTAGTACCTCCTTTCTTTCCATCCAATATGACTTTCCTTCCTCATTTTCCTAACGTTCTTCAACAATCTTGCATATTTCAAAATTCTCTACAATCACTTTTCTTGCCTCCTTCGGACATATGATGAGAAACATCTCCTCCTCACCTTAACTAGTGCCTTATCGCCCATTCCAATTTTATCACCTTTAACCACATCAATAAAAATCAAAAGCCTCGAAGGGTCGCGTATCATCTTGCTTCCGCACCGTGCCGAACCACGCTCCATGCCAAAGTTTTCACAAATCTTTCCTTAATATTATTACTTAATAATCCTGTCATTAAATCCTTCCTCCTCGTGAAACAGCTTCTTTGTCCAACTCAATCCTTCCTCTTATTTCCATCAACTTTGACCATCTTGGCCCAAAACACTACCAAGATTAGTAAACTGTTCTGTCTGTTCAATTTTTCCCCTCTAGTTTTCACGCCAAATTATCCTTACCCCTCGAAAGCGATAAATTTCATCCAATATCCATGACTCTGATTTCCTAAAGCGCTTACCAAACATTGCAACCCCATTGGCTGCTCGGATGAATAAAGCTTGATCATCCACCGATCCGTCTGGTTTGATGCATTACCCACAAGTTTTCACTTTTGACTCCAGCCCCTCTGATGCCTCTTGTACCATTACCTAAGCGCGCATAAATTAAAAGGAACGTACGGCAGTTCCTCTCGTGCTTGGCGTTGCCCATTCGGACTCTCTCTCCACCCTACCAGCACCTGAGCTGTCCGAGAAACCTATCCGTTCAGTCCGCTCAAATCTTATGCCACTTATGTATTTACGAGTTCTTATGAGGAAGGAATCTGGCCGGAAGACTTTGTGAGATCAGTTTTAGTTCCTATTCCGAAAATGGTTAAGGTTACATTTTGTGAGGACCACAGGACGACATATTTGATATCCCATGCAGCTAAAGTTGTTCTTAGGATCATAAACAAAAGGATAGAGAGTAGGGCAAATGATTACTTAGGAGATGATCAGTTTGGGTTTAGGAAGGGCAGAGGTACGCGTGATGCCATTGCATTAATGAGATTATTAATCGAAAGAAATTAAGAATACAACCAAGAGGTATGTGCCTGTTTCTTGGATTTCGAAAAAGCGTTTGATAGAGTGAATAGGGAAAAACTAATGAGTATATTGCAGAAAATAGGAATAGATTGGATGGAAAGGAGGCTAATCCGCAACCTGTACATGTCTCAGGCTGCTCAGGTACGAGTGGGGAACGGGGAGTCCGGTTGGGCAGTGTTACGAAGAGGTGTAAGGCAGGGTTGTCCATTATCACCGTTGCTGTTCAATTTGTATGCAGAGGAAATGATTAAAGAGGCATGGGAAGAGCTGGAGGTAGGAATGAAATTGGGCGGGGAATACGTAAAATCAGTTAGCTTCGCTGATGACCAAGCTTTAGTTTGTAAGTCAGCCAAGGGGTTGCAAGCATTGCTTTGTGAATTGAAAATTCAGTGCGACAGGTATGGGATGAGAATAAATATTAATAAAACAAAGGTTATGCGATTCTCTAGAAAGAAAATACTAAGCTAAATATTGAAATGTGATGAAATAATTGACTTTGTAATTCCACACACTTTATTTAAAAACACGACCCAGGTTTCGACGTTGAACGTCATCATCAGGTCACCTGATGATGACGTTCAACGTCGAAACCTGGGTCGTGTTTTTAAATAAAGTGTGTGGAATTACAAAGTCAATTATTTCATCACATTTCAATATGTTATGCAAATTCCACAATGTTACGCCTGAGACAACAAATTTTGCTAAGCTAAACATTAAAATAGGAGGGCAAAACCAGAGCAGGTAGAACAGTTTACGTATCTCTCTGTATAGTCCATCATGTTAATCTTGGGAATGATAATTGAGGTGGTTGGTATGGTGGGCGAAGGGAGGGGTTCGTTGGGAGCAATCCTATGGAGGCAGAAAAAGTGGCTGAAGGGGGTATTGACAGGCAGCGGGATGTTGAATTGAGGGGAGAATGTCAGGCAAACGAGGAAAGGGAAGTAACAGGATAGGGATGTTGGACGGGATGAAGGGAGGAAGAAAGTACTCAGAGATGAAGAGGGACCTGATATAGAGTAGGATGTTGTGTTTTGCTAGGGGTCACAAATTATTTAATTAGTAATTACGTCCATCCAAAAACCTACCTTAACCGGTAGAATTTCTAATTATATATATATATATATATATATATATATATATATATATATATATATATATATATATACAGATATATATAGTCGTACCATACGGGCTCTTTTCCCTTTTTTTGGGATGGGAACTAAACTGATCTGACGAAATCTTCAGGCTAAATTCCTCCCTCGTAATTGCTATGAATTCACTTATATGAACTCTTCCTTTTACGTTTCTTTTGACAATTACTCGGTTCTTCAGAGATCTTATCTATCCACACGATCTTATTTGATTAAATCTCCCTTAATGCCCTTAATGCCCTTACATGATCAAATAATCTTAGACCTGAGTTATCCTAAAATAGATAATAAATATGTTATATGCCCATACACTCTGGCCGAATATCCTTACCCTATAGACTCTCAATGCATTCTTTCCACTTCTCCTGTATCTTTCCTCGGCCAGTTGACACTTTTCCTTGCGAGTTTCTCAAAGGATACACGGATTTTCTCTCCATACTTCCGGAAACTGTTTTTATCTTACTTTACAGCACGTGTATTTCACCCGTCCTGTATTTACTTTCAATATTTCCGGACATCTTTTGTAATGCCCTAATTGTTTATTAATCAAGTCGTCTGCATAATGTTTCACTTACATTCTTCCGTTTCCATTTGCTGCTTAACTTTTTGGATCTTCTCATCTGTAACTCATGGCTTCCCTGCCATTTTCCTACTTACTGTTTCTATGGTTTCGTTTGCGACTTTCGATATTTCTTTTTAATTTTTCTTATTTTTATTCTACTTGACCCGTTTCCCTGTACTCACTTTTCAATATTTCCATTTTTCTTCTGGCATTACTTCCTTTTTTCCCGATTAATCCTCCGCATTCCATTCCCTAATACGTCTTCCCTGTTTTATATTCTCGTATTCGTCGCTACACTTCATTAGTCCTAATTTATGGTCTGAATTCGTATCAACTCTTGGGAAACTAAGTGTATCAATGACGCTGCTTCGAAAACTATTCCTGACCGCAGTGTAGTCTGAATGATATCTCCTAGAGTCCCCGGTCGTTTAGTATGCACTTATGCCTGCACCTTCTCTGCTGTCTAAAACAAGCGTTTGTTGTGATTAAACCTTGGTTCCTGCACAGCTCTATTGCCTCATCCCCGCGATCTTTCCTTGATCCGACGCAGTAATCTGCAATCTCAGTACCATCTCTCCCTTCACTCACCACTATGCTCCAATTAATATCATTTGTCCTTTTAGAGGCAGCCTTGAATTATTTCCACTAATTGACCGAGTACCGTGTACATTTCTTCCTCTTTTTGATAGCGAGTTGGCATATAAACCTGTGTAAAGGACTGATTTGTTGTTCTGCTTTTACTTCTACTAATAATTGTCTACCACTCACCTTCCCCATGTTTATTGCGTTTCATACTACTGTTTTTCAATGTTATTGCCATCCCTCGCTTCCTCTATTCCCCCACGTTTATGTACATTTACTATCTTATAAACATAGCCCCAATAATCCCTGCTATAATTCGATCTCACAATACACAAACCTAAACTCTCTTTCTCGTGGTATATATTCTGATTTTCTTGTTCCCAACACTGTCCTAACATTTCAAGTTGCCATTATGACTGGTTTTCCTCTGTGGTGCTGATGTCGATTTAACCTAGCAAGGGTTTAGCGAGATGACGGCCGCGGAAGCTTCGCCTCTCTCACTGCCGGGTCCGACGTATGGTTCAGTAGACTGAGGCCCGTAGTTGTTAAGAGATAATTCATATCAGTGATGTCCAGTCGATTTCCTCAATAGTGTTTTGTGCGTCACAATAATGTTGTCCTCACTGAGGAACAGGCGGGCGCTGCGAGGACTTCACTTTCGTCTCGCTCCTTCCCGTCGACCTATCTGCTGGCATGGGTGACCCTGCCGGGTGCAATTGTTATTGCTTCCGCCGGTACAGCTCGAGGGGTCATCAGCCCGTACACACCCTTCCACCAAGCCAAGGTCGTAGTCGACGGGAAGGAGTCACTCCTTGCAATATTGGAAAATATAAATTTCCATTGCTGATATCCTGGCAATAAACGAAGGTTAAACGCTATAAAAGCGCTTTTTACTAATTAGGTGTGAACTATTAGGACATTTTACTTGTGTGCACAAGAGCGAGGGATAACAATTGTTTGTATTAGTTGAGACAAAAATGATTAGGGTCTTTTACTTACAACCAAGGAACAAAAAGATTTGCATTTGCATTTTGGGAATTTGGGAATATGGGACTTTGCTAATTTTATTTGCGTTTATGGGAATAAAATGAGTAAGTTAGGGCGTGAATGAGGCAAAATATCGCTTATTGGTTGCATCCGACTTTTTCAATTCGTGCGTGTGAAAGCGGTGTAATGATCAATGCAGTTCATATTTTAAAAGTAGTTTTTTTCCGGCCCGCCAGAATGTGGATTATTGAATGGTATTTGTGAGGGGAACAGGTGAATGAGAAATGAAATCGAAACGGCGAACCAGAAATCGATGCCAAAGTCGGACTCGTTTTCTTTTTACCGCCCTTGCGTAGTAGTTAGAGTTGCCTGTTGTTACAATTGAGAACCACTTATTCTATCTTTTTTATCGAGCTCGTTTCTTGAAAAGAATCAACTTTGCTTGAGATGGTGGTGCAGACAGCAGAAGGGATTAGCATTTTTTCCATACATTTTATTTCAAAAGGTTCTTGGGTATAAATATATATATATATATATATATATATATATATATATATATATATATATATATATATATATATATATATATATATGTATATATATATATATGTGCGTGTGTGCATAAAATTCAATGTTCGTTTGAAAGTGATCACTATGGAAACCACAACTTGCAAGAATTCATCGGTGTTTGGGTGTCATCAATACATCTGTGATTACTACTTTTTATGCCTGAATTGTTTTCTTGGACCTTTATTTTGCGAATGGAAGGTGATCCTTTATGAAAATCCGAATAAATGTCTTTATTTGAGTGTAATGAGTATCGGCGTGGAATTTGCGTAATGAGAGTTTTTTATTTCAAAGAGAGTGAAGAAAATAAGGGCGTTTTGGTGTAATATGCAATCCACGTTCAAGGGTCACGGTGGTACAGTGGATAGAGCGCTGACCTACGGATCGGAAGGCCCAAGTTCGATTCCTGGAAGCACCTTAAGGAGTCCTCAGAATCTTCATAGATGCGTGATGATTTTCCGGGTACCGTATCTTGCTGGAAAATAGAAATAACTGGGTGATTCGTCTCATTTACCACGATTTCTTGAGCTTGAGCGACGGCTTCCTTCTTCACCCGTTAAGACTGTGTATTCAGTCATTTTTTCTAGGAAAGAATAATATATGGCATCTAATTAATGGCACATTCGTTCACTTCGTGCATGAACTTTGCGTTCAAGGTTTCGGATGCTTATCCTGGCTGTGCCCCGGTGGGAAGCAGAGCTGGTTGGTTCCACGCAGCACTCTCTCTTGGAGACCGATCGCTCACATTGCCCCACAGCTCCAGATTGCGTTATTTCGTACTGACACTTCCAGCATACATAGCTCATTTAAGTTTGGTAAAAGTAATTTATTTTCATTATTTTGTTGAAATTTAAATATTTTATTTATAATTTTTAATGCAACAAGATTTAACGCCAAATGAATGTAATAAAAGTCTCCATTTGTGTTTCATTCCAAGCCTTAAATGTCTTTTCCACTGTCATCGTGAGTGTTATGACACTAATGCACTTTCAACTTAAAATGGCAATTATTTGTGCTGGATGCAGCTGCAATACTTGCCTACAGCATCGCAAGACATTCAAAACCAGCTAAAATAATACTGAAACCCACGGCAGTAGTGCGCTTTCAGGCACTCCTTATTTTAGTCAATTTTGATCCAAAGGTAACTTTAGGTTCACTAAAAGATAAAAGTCAGTGTTTGTCCTCTTCTCAAGTATGTATTTAAATGAACGAAACATTCATTTCTATTACCAACTATGCCTCACAATACGTTTGATGCTCCTAATCATCATCATAATCATACTATATGTAAGCTGCCGATTAAGGTATGCCGCTATTGATAGACACAACAACCAAATTAATGTCTTGTTTCTTCTGACAAAGCACAACCCAAGAGCCCACTCTACAAAACACGTCCCTCTTTGCTGTAGTGTAGAATGTTGGATGTAGGAAACCAGCTCAATATTTGTCCCAAAATTTGATAATGGATGTTCCTAAAAACGTTGCAAATTATTAGGGAAGCTCTGTGATCACCTTGTGCATTGCAGTCGTAATTTTGAAATCCAGAAGGTCCTACAGCATAAATAGTTTTTCTTTCTGATCTAACTTTATCGATTGCACGTGTCTTCGTCACTGGCTACCTGATGTGCCCACAAAGAAGCAAGACCATTCAAGGAACTGGGGAGATGCCTTGACAGTTACTTCAACGTGGTATTCCGCTGATATGCACCGAAATGCAGAACTTTCAGGGTAAAAATTATTCATCTTGACCGGGATTCGGCTTCTAATGTATTTAAGGCGAATCATTTCTAATCTGTGAAATTCCTGAACTTGAACAAGGCCATAATGGAAATTAATAGAACTGGTGTAATAATTTTGTTTATCGGTAAATTTCTTCCGGGGAAAGTATCGCGCCAGCCAATGATTGCCAAAGAGCGAGGAAATAAAGGAAAGGTATTTTTTGATACTAATTAATGCGAGCTGATATTATGTGACAGCTATTTTGGAGAAATTTCCGATTAAATGATTGGATTAAGTTGTAGGATATTTGCTAGATTTAATATATTGGAGATTTGCTGAATTGCCAAAAAGCTATATCCATATCCTTCACAACATTTATTTTCAGGCTTGAAAACGTAAGAAATGCATAGTTGAAAGTAATTTATGAAATATTAAAGGGTGATTGGAGACACTGGATAACACTGCACGGCAGGGTGCAGTCAGAATAATTATGTGGAAAGCACAAGCTTTAGTTCTGGCACCAAGAGGAACACCTTGACCTAATTCATTACAATACTCTATTTCTCTTCATGAAGAATAATAACGGACATTACTTTCAGCATACTTATATTTGGGATATACGCTCAACTCCTAGTATTGTTTATTTGGAATACAGGAAAAAACAAATAATAAACTCCATAGAGTGAAGTATTAACTGGCGGGAGTACTGATATATTTTCCCACAAGGACCCCCATCAGTTGTCGTCAAAGTAACAGGTAATTGCATCATTAAATCTCGACATTTACAGCCTTGAGAAAAATGCTTCTTGATATCAGTCGCATAAATCTTAGTATTTCCTGTTAAGATAAAGGATCATGGCATTACTATCACGAGAAACTTAATGAAAGCTATGTCACATGGGTGAAATTTTCATGCAAAATTTTGCCCAATAATGGGCCTAACCCGGACTGCATTCGGCTTCTCATCTGGAATATGTTCACACAATACATCCAGGAGAAAATCAATAAAAACAACTTGAAGGGGTTTTTTGTATCTTCGCCATTGCGAAGTCAATGATGTTCCTCCTACTTCAGGATTGTCTTTTCCAACGCGTCTCCGTCCCATCTCCTAAGCTTAAGTATCTGGGTAGTACGGGTGTTGCCCATTGTTCCTTCGTTGTCATACCTCACGAATACGATGGTTTGAGGTTCTGATTTGAGACAATTCATGATCACTGAATTAATAAACCTTGTATTTTTATAACACAAAAAACTAAATGATAATGCTCCTGGTTTCGACGCATAGGCAGATCATTGCGCATATGCCGTATGCATGGTCGTCTTCGGATGCAGATACCTGATGACGCCGCCCGTCCGTGGAAACCAGTAGCATTATAATTAAGTTCTTTTTGTTTGAAAAATAACAAGTTTATTTATTCAGTGATCATTTCTCGCTCTAACTCTTCTGTTTTTATCAATCATTTCCACGGTATTATTATATTTTGATTGATAGTTGCGTCCAACTTGAAAGAATAAGTAGTCTCTGCTCTGAATTCTTTCTCGTACAACGTTTTGTGCAATTCTTCACATGTACAATTACTACTCATGCAAATCAATATTAAATACGAATTATTCGGCGACGGCGACTTTTCTCGCGAGGCATTATCATTATAGGATTTAAAATTTGCTTCAAATTTAAATTTAAAAGTAATGTTAGTTAGCTAGTGAAATGACTACAAAGTCTGACTCAATTACTTGGACAAAGATAGGATATTGCCGCGATAAATAATTGAACAAGCGTGAACACACACATTCCGAACTTCATGATAGAATCACCGATAATATCTTATGCTCGAGAGTTTAAAGGAACGAGACGTTCAATTGGATGCCGCAATCATCATTTTGATCAGGATATCAAGACGTGCCCAGGCAATAGCTGAAATATGCGCGTTGCACCTTCAGTGCACCACTTTTGCTGACGAAGGCAGAAAGTCAACGCTGAAACCACATGCTTACCATGGGTTTGTTTTTGATTCGTACCCAAGTACAAACAGTGTTACTGAGTGTTTTTCAACGCGTTGAACGGCCATATACATGCACATACATCCTTATGCGTCCAACTATGCAGCTATAACCGTGGAAATAGGAATGATTTTTCTCTGGGGAGAAGAATGAACTGAATTGAGATTATTACTAATGAACACGTCAATCTACTTCGACAAGTAAGGTTGTGTCGAGTGATGGGTCTATACTTTAGGGAGTGTTTGGCAAAATCGGCTTTCAATTTTCTCCATGACAACAAGGCGGCCAATGGATGCGACCAAGTGTCCACGAAGCTGGGCTGCTCGGGCCGATGAGGCGGCGTCGGGGCTGCCCTGAGTTGTGACTGGCTCACGACCATGGAAATGGCGTCATTCAGTTGCAGACATGAGGCGAGATTTTCTGTCGAATGGCGTTTCTTTACACACACCTGTAGACCCCTTTGCTCCCTCCCAAAGTATGATTTTCCGTTCCGGAGACGGAAACGTGACGGCGCGAGGCGATTGGGGTAAGACTCTCTCGTCTTATCTTTCCTCCCGTTGTTGCGAATAGTTAGGAGTACACATTTTATCACTCCTCACGTCAGTGGACTTCAAGCGATGGATGGGAACTGTGCAGCTCGAGGGAAGCAAATCGTAAGTAAAAATGAAAGTATTGCGGTGGGTGAAACATGCATCTCCGGCGTCTGCTAAGAATACATACACCCTGGCGGATAAATAGATTAGGGATGATTGCGCTTTATTTTAACTCGAGAAGTTCTGCAAAGGAAAAAGAACAGACTCGTCCAAAAAAAGGTCACACGCGAGGAAGGTGCAAGTGGGAAGGGTTCGCCGACTGTCCCGTGGAGGGGGGGGGATTAATCCTTTCGAATGCATTTCCATCCCCTCCTGGAGACCCGCGTGGCTTGGAAGTAGCGGAGAGGGCGCTCACATACATTTGCCGCCACCCCACTCGCAGGGAGCGAAAGCAATCATTTTATCTTCCGAGTGTCGGCGTTCAGGACGAGGCCTTTGGAACAATATTTCAAATTGATTCCAAACCATGGAGCCCACTTTATAATGAAAGAGCGCATGTAACTTAGGAGAATAGGAAAACATGTAATCGGACGCCACAAAGAGTACATACACGTAATCGATTCAATTAAATGTGATTATTTTAGCCTTGGGCATACTAAGTGTATCATTCCGAACCGAAGGATATTCCCGATACATACTTCCTAATTCCTACAATTTCTAATTACTCTTAAACATTGCCCTCTAAAACTAGTTCGGAGTGTTTCAACTGTTCGAATTTAAAGATGGATAATGAATAGAATGGATTTGTAAGTATTTCTCCGTCAAATAAATAAATTGTTTTCAAAATGTTTTCGCCAATTAGCTACGCTTAATGCCCGTCCTTAATTTTTACATTTCCGTTTTTGGTAAATACGAATCGTCAAACAAGTCAAGTGCTTCAGTGCATCGTCCATAAATTGCCCGTCTCTCCCGTTATAAATTACCTTGGATGAAGCCTCGGTTCTTCCGTCGCTCTAGGTTCACCCAAGTCTCTCCATTGACTAACATGAAACTTTTTCTTCGTCTGTGGTCGGCCAGTATCTTCTCTATAAATAACTCATCCGGCTAGTTCACGTCGCGGGTCGCAGTTTGTTCTCTTTCTAGATGGACGTCTTTGTCTCACTGAATGCTTAAGGGGTGCAAAAGCAAAAAAATAAAGAAACCCATCCCTTGCCCCACTACTCCACAACACTCGGTTCAACCCACACCGTCCCCCCCCCCCCCGCCCGATCACGCCGCAAGTTTCGAGCCGTTTCAGCCGCCGCCGGTCCTTCACACCTGCTCCAGGGTGAGCGGTGTCTGGGGGAGAAGAAACTCCAGCCCACGGCGGTGGTCGCTCGTCGCACGCCGCCCGGCATTCCTCTCCCACGACACCTTTGTCACCCACCCGGTCCGGCCTCAACGCTCCCTTTCCTGCCTCCTCCCCTGGATTGATTTCAGCACGGGGAACGCGGGGGCGGCTGCCGCTGCATACTTGCTTCGATGAGCGCCTTCACACCTCTGGAATCCTGCCAAGGTGCTTCGGGCTCGATACATATTCCTCATCCTTCCCTTCTCAATGCGCGCGCCTGCCTCCCTCTCTCTCTCTTTTCTTCGTTTCCCTGTCTTCGCGAGATGAATTACATTTTGGGCTTTTCAAACTCACCCCGTGGTTGGTGGTGGGTCGTGAGGTTTCTTTTCTTTGAAAGTCCTTAGGTGAGACTAGCTATTTGAAAGTCCCTATTTAGTTCATTGCTCTGCCACTTGTGCTATCGTGGCTGGCAGGAGGGAAATAAGACCGGGCGTAAAATATGTTCCGTGGTGGAGTTTTCGCCGGGTGGAGGGAGCGCCGCGGAGGTGTTTCTATTTAAAGAATGTTTTCACTCTTTTGGATTATCGACCGACTTCATATTTGAGATTTCCGAGACCGGAAGAACCCATAAAACGGTTGCTCGCGTTTTATGGATTCTTCCGGTCTCGAGAGAAGTTTAATCGGGGATGAATTTCTCGCCGGAAAGAGGTTTGGGGGCGTAATGGCTGTCCTCCGTGAATTGCGAAACATTTTAAAGACATCCCTGGCATGCTCTGGTCTCCAGAACATAACATCCTCGCGAGGTGTTTGCCGTAGTGAGAGAGCTTCGCTCATGTTAAAAGCTCAGGTTTCTTGGGATGAAATTAACATACCGATGTCGGCGAAACCAAGTTTTTTCTTTGGATTGTTTCAATATTCGAGTTAGCTTTCTTGACCAAAACGTGGTAATTGATTCTATTTGAGGTCAATGAAAGAAACGTCTTCTCAAGTGATTTCCCACATCTATTTCGTGCAAGGTTAGGGAACGTGTAGTTGCTAGTTCGACCGTGAGACACCTGAATAATCAGAAGTTATTAATGAAAAATCAGCCCAGTTTCCGATAAGGTAGATCCTGCGAGACATAACTTGTGCTTTTTACTCATGATATTCTTATTTCTGGATAGAGCTATGTTACAGTGGATGCGAATTTTCTATATTTTAGAAAGCCTCCGACAAAGTACCTAATAGTAAACTACTCGCAAAGCTGGAAGCATATTGCATAGATAAAAATATCTGGGATTAGATTAAAGACTTTTTGGAAGGTCGGGTACAAAGCGTAGTCATTGATGGAGTTAGCTCAAATGGAGAGGAAGTTACTTCAGGTGTTCCCCAGGGAAGAGTCATCGCACCCCTTTTATTCCTACATTGCGGTAACGACGTTGGCTCCGTAGTCGCTGGTGGGATGCGTTTGTTTGCCGACGGTGCAGTGGTTTACCGTGATGTCCGTGATCCTGATGGCACAGCGGCTTTATGAGATAACCTTATTGCTATGTATCGCTGGTGCGACACATGGCAATTAGAGTAGAGAAGCAAACTTAAAAAAGTGCGTAGTAATAAAATTTGGGGAAAGACAAATCCCTCCCAAACGCCAAACTGCATCGGGAACACTGAAATGGAATGTGTAGACTCGATTGAATACCTAGGTGTAACCCTCACTCACGACCCCTCCTGGGTGAAACAAATACGGAAAAAATGTGAAAAAGCTAACATCAAATTAGGATCTATTAAAAGAGTACTGGGCAAATGTGATGAAAATGTTTGAAAGCTTGATAGGATGAAAAAGCTTGGATGCTTCGAGAAATGTTATCTTTCGTAGGTCAGGCCTCATTTGGAATATGCTGTTTGTGTATGGCGTCCTCGTGAAGTTGGATTGAATTTACGAGCTGGATCGCGTGCAGCGTAGAGGAGCTAGATTTGTAAAACGTTTTTATCATAAACTTAGTACCGTATCAAAAATACTAGAGGAGACAGGCTGGGAATCACTCAATGGAGCGAAGGTTAAATTACTGATTGAAGCTCTTGTATAAATTGGAATGATATCTCTTTAGCAGTAATGAGACAATGTGTTGCAAAACCTATCGTGCAACGGTGGGAGAGGTCATGCCAATAGAATTAAAGAGATTCAGTGTAAAACAGATAGATTTAAGGTGTCATTTTTTCCACGAACATTAAGTGATCATAATAACATTGTTCGACCGCGGTAGGGTCATATTCTGGTGCGTATTCACCCCTTGCCACACTCCCTAGCGGTGGCGTGCAGGGTTCTAAAATATCAAATATTTAATAAATTAGTGGAAATATAAGCGTTTGTAAACAGTTCCAAAAGCCGTATTTTCATTTAACTAATGTCCATTTTTGGCTTAATCGCCCGATGCCAAATGCGTGCAATATTATTAAAATTGTCATTTAAGGAAAACTATGCCCTTTGAACTTATCGCTAAAATACGTTGTGCTCATGTGGGTCCGAAAATTCTCCAATGCATCCGCAACAGCATTTATTTTTTGATTAAAAATGTCATTCTTGAAGTAGCGGAGTAGACAATATTTCATTGGCTGACAAAAAAATAGTTTACAACAAGTCTTTCTGCCAAAATGAAAACTTGAAAAAAGCGTCGTCCTGATCACCGTGGTTGTCATATGATTGCAATTTGCTCGTTGTGGCCATGGGTCACATTTACTAACATCATCGGGCTTCCAAATATTCGACGAATCTATGGATATGACCGCTTACAAAACATAGGATTCATACGGAAAAGTAATATCACGATCCAAAATTACCATTCATTGAATCTACAAATATAGATAATAGTTTAAAAAAATTGAATTCCCAATTACTCATCAAGGGGATATTATTTCCAGTCTAATTCTATCAGAGTACTGACGAATACATCCATCGTTTTAAAAACGTGTCTTAAAAATGCGTAGTACCAGTAATAATTGTTGATCGGGCATCACTTTTCCGAAGCCCGTAGTGTAGGAATTGGGGGTAAGCGAGGGCTATGGGCCCCCTGGAATTCCTGTTGTTTGTGCGAGAGTGTGGGTCTGTGGCGTCTATGACAGGCTTTGGTGCGGGATCATGCTAATTAACCATGTTTATACAGATTTTTGCCTACCTATTGTTTGTCACCAGAAAAGATATTTCACCACATTTATTTTATTGAAAATTAATTGAAAGAAAGCACGTTTAGATGCACACAAAGGAAAATTAGAGAAAATTCTCATCTAAAATGATTATATGTACCGTTAGGAAGGGGAGTAAGTTAAAAATATAATATGAAAAAGCTATTGGAAAAGAGTATGAGATCATAAATAATATAGTTCAAATAGTAAACTCTAATAGTAAACTCTAATTCACAATTTTTACCTTATTTTTTCACCCAACCATCTAACAATATAATTATAATTTTGCAAAAAGACTTGAACGACACCAAATTTTTCCAAATCATACACCCTGCTTCACCTACATTGTATATTAATGAAATGCTGGCCTCTTGTGATCAGTGGTGGGCCTCGTGGCTCACCCACAACCCTGCTGCCTCTTTTTACTATGCATTAGCGTAATGTAATCTTTTTCTGGCACTTGTTATATGTTAGATACATTCTGACCTCTACGCGGAATACGACATTTTTGCATACAATACTTTCCAAGTGGGAGGATTGGCCTTTTGAACTTGATTGAGCGTGACTCACAGTTGGAGTTATCATCGCATGAAAGATCCTCGCCCTTCCTATTACTAAAATTTAATGCCATTATATTACGAGTCACCATTATGCATAATGGTAGCCACATTTCAACACTTTTTTGTGATATTCATTTGTCAAAGCGACCTCATTAATTTGGTACTCTATAATTTTTTGAACTGAAAATTAAATACAAATTCTCTGGCCTTAAAATCCTCTGAGTGCAAATGAACCGCGTCAAATGCTTTTATATTGATGGCTCCATTCAGTTTCAATCCGAGATAAACGCCAATAAATATTTTATATTTGCATAAGTGCCCTATTTAATGTTGTTAATGATAGAATAAATTTATACGGCAATAATATGCATTAAAAATTGACCTAGCGCTAGTGGTCCTCCAAAGGAGGGCCCTCCAAATAAAATAGGATTAATTAATATACCTTGATCCGAATAAAATGAATTCCCATTTATGAGTACATTGTATCGATACTTCCACTATCGGGAACGTTCACAACGTTAACTCCGAAGGCCTCATTCAATTACAATGCTTAATCGGCCTTTGCACAGTCGATCCGCGGAAAAACCCCCAATGCATTGGGCAAGGTTCGGTCGAGCGAGGGAGTGGGGCAAAGGGTTGAACATTAGTCCGTTTCCCGTGTGATGTGGACTATTAAATTACTAGATAACTATCCCGCGTATGGTGTGCAATTGCTGTGCTTGGCAATTTCGGAGGATCCGCCATTTTCCGCCTCCAATTGAGCGAGCCCGCGTGCGTTGCGTGCTTACGATACATGCACTTACTCCTGCTCGCACACGCTATGCAATATTTTTTTCATAGAGGACGAACGCGAGCGTTAGTTCGACGTGCGTCGTGGTGGTTTTCGCGTACATGGGAGGACGCGGAGTCATCGAGACGTGAGGAGCGCGGATTGCTTTGGCGAGATGTGGAATGCCGGAAGGTGGGTTGGATGGGACGGGAGGGCGGCGGGAGGGTGAGGGGGGAATGGTTGACGGGAGAGGCGGCGGGGAGGGAAGGTCGCAGCAATACGGATCCGAATATAAGATGGGGGGGGGGAGTGAGTGAAGCAGCGATGAGCCGGGCCCGTGGGGGGAGGGCGGTGAGCGAGGGATAATCTGCCATTTGTTGTCGGGGGACGAGCGGGTTTCGCGGCGGGAAGTGAGGTCGGGAGAGGGATGAAGGAAAGGAATGGTTGGCGAGGAGGGCAAAGGTGAGTGGGGCGAGAGGGCTCGGAGTGGAGTGGGTGGGAAATTTGCGACAGCGTGTTGGGACCAACCATTGGCATAGGAGCTGAGCAGGATAGGGAGCATGGGCTGTGGAGGGGTAGGCGATGATTCCACTTCGGCATTCTTATATCCTACATTCATCGAGAAGGGTCAGTGTGCTCATATGTTGTTTAACTATGCTTAATTTGCCATTACATTTAAGCAAACCTTTGATGTGTAAACTGATCACGCCCTTACGAACGGTGTTTTCTTTAGGAACTTCACTGGCTACCTGTCCTTGCACAAATAAATCGGAGGGTAGCATATGTCTTCCGATCAAAGTTACTACAGCGCATCTTAATACGGGACGTGACGCTCAGTTAAGAAGCAGTCAAGCCCGGGTGACTTCCGTCATATAAATATCATTTCTCAAAAATATTGAGGCAAGAGGAGAAGATATTCGAATGTTCGAGAGAGGATCGGAAGCAGCGAGGAGTGGGTTGAAATTGGATCTCTTTTCGGAGATCTGACTTGGTCGTTAGGAGGAGCGAAATTGAGTGGACCATTGAGTGGGGATGATTGAGCGATGGTCAACCCTAGTCTAAATGCATTGAAGCGCACAATGTTCAAAGGTTGAAAGACTTTTCTTGAGTTTATATTGCAAATTAGTATTATTCCACAAGTTCCGGTATTGTTCCGACTGCGTTACTATGGTCAGTTATCGGGCAGACGAGAGGACTGACGCGATGCCCAAGAGGAGCGCCGACAGTTTAAACTATCTACATTGCAAGTCTCAAGCGACTGCTGGGAAGACTGGGCTTTCGATTCAGGGTCATAGCCCTGTCTCATCCATGGGCGAATGTGACTTATCTTAGAAAACCTGGGTCATCGCTTGTCACTTGAAGCAAGTAACCCGGAAACTGAAGCCAGAAATTTTCATCATGACCACATGAAAGAAAATGCGACGAGGCAGCTGATGACAATTCCGAAAAAGGATTTCGCTGGCAGTTTTGCAAATTGGAAGAGAAGGTGATTGGATGATTTCATTAAGTCCCAAGGGGACATTAATTCGAAGTTTTCTCTAAATATTTTATGACTGGATCCTTTCCAAATAGGCCTAGTATGTGTTATATATATATCTATATCTATATAAATAAATAAATAAGTAAATAAATAAATAAAATATTATATTCATATTTTTGGACAGCAAAATATAACACAAATAAAATAGTAACACTTAAAAGTTCAAAACTTTGTAAATTTTTCAAGCTTTCGGCCTTCTTCAAGTAAGACTGAGTGAGTCTTACTTGAGTATTACTTTAAGAAGGCCTCCGAGAAGGCAGAAAACTTAAACAATCTACAGTGTCAGTGTCCTTTTAAGAGTCACAATTTTATTTGTGTTTTATTGTGCCGTCAAAATATTATAGTGATCGTGTGAGTGTTTCTATATCATCGAGATTAATTTTATATATATATATATATATATATATATATATATATATATATAAAATTATTATTAGGTAATCTACCGGTTAAGGTAGGTTATTAGATGGACAAAATTACTAATTAAATAATTTGTGGCCCCTAGCAAAACACAACATCCTACTCTACATCAGGTCCCTCTTCATCTCTGAGTAGTTTCTTCCTCCCTTCATCCCGTCCAACATCCCTATCCTGTTCCTTCCCTTTCCTCGTTTGCCTAAACATTCTCCCCTCAATTACCGCCTTCAACATCCCGCTGCCAGTCAATACCCCCTCCATCCACTTTTCCTGCCTCCATAGGACTTCTCCCAACAAACCCCTATCTTCGCCCATCATACCAAGTATTTCCTAATTTGTTTTCTTCTCTGTCCATTTTATCTTCTCCATTCTTATCCACGCCCACATTTCAAAAACCTCCAGTCTACGGGAGCGTAGCAATGTACGGTGCGGAAACGTGGTCATTGAAGCAGGAGGGTAGACGTAGACTGGAGGCTTCCAAAGGCTTTCACAAACTGACGCCATCTCTTGGCTAAAGAATCGGGGCGCTTGGCGACATATTAGGTTAAGAGCATCCGCCCGGGAAGTGGAAAGATCCGGTGTTCGAGTCCCGGTCAAGGAAATATTTGTACTCTTGTGATCCGTTCGATTCCGCCTTCCCCACCTCTATTATGTTCGTCCTTTATTTGTGTTCCTATCCCTTTTCCTTATATCTGTTTCCATATATATGAGTATTTATTCGCCGTTTGGCGGGATTTCGTGTTTGAATGTGTGTGTGTGTGTATATATATATATATATATATATATATATATATATATATATTATATATATACACACACATATACACACACACACACACACACATATATATATATATATATATATATATATATATATATCTTTATCTATAATGTATAGAACCTAGGTTACTCTTTCTTATTCTTTCGATATTTATTCCTTTAAACTAATGATTTTCAAATAAACTTTTGGTCACGTACAGTTTTGAATATCCACCTGTACTTCAATTACATCTGTATACTTGAAGCAGATCCAAAATTGGGATAAAAACACTATTTTGTTGTCTTTGGTTGACGGCAATTCGCGAGTCATTGATTTAAACCAAATAGTTACTTCGTAGGAACTTATATTAAAAGAGGGCTCGTGTTTGTTTTTGAGTAAAGTTGAAATGTGGTGTTTATCAATTTATTTTATCTTAACAATAAGTTTAGGTGGCGCAAATTATGCATATATTTGTGGCTGGCGATGTTATCACTTTTTTTCACGTTTTGAGAGAGCCGGTTTTGGACTGCTGTTTATATTTTTGGTTTGCAGGATCGCGATGAGTTCTGTATGGCAAGGCAGGGAAGAGTTTTGTGTACTGGCTGAGTTATTCATGACCATGCCTTGGGGGCTTCTGAGAAATAATTAAAATACTGAATTCGTGAAATACTGTACTCTCTAGAAAATCGTTCACTCTAAAAAAACAACGCATTGTTACATGCCAAGTTAATATTCCGGCGCCCCGTATAACCACGCTTCAGGCACTAGGAATTCTTGTCGCCAATTTCAGGATTCACTTCATGTATCCTGGATCCGATGGCCGATGTAGCTGCCGAATTCGTGTCCTCTAGATGCCGTATGAGTTATGGCATCCTTCAGCACAGTACATATCTTCTCTAAATCTGGGGCATTCAGGTGATGAACTGATGAACGTTTGAACTTGCTTAGGCGCGTAAATAAAAAGCGTTATTTGAATTACGTGCGGACGCATTTGGAAAGCACTATTTTGGGATCACGGTAAACGTTCTTCTCTTGTTCGTGTTACATGGGGACGAATCCGGTGGAGTTTACGCGACTGCTCATACAGGCATTGGCTTGAAATATACAGTCTTTAAATTAATATAATGGATCCCCAATAAATGGAACCGAAGTGCAAGGAGGCATGATTTTCATTTTAATAGCTTGATTCAATATGAGTCGGTCGAAGGTTCTTGAGTTATTTTCCGGGTGTAGTCCTTTACCGCCGCCGACTCTAATGGACGAGATACTCTTGTCTATAAACTTCCTTCAGACCAGGATTTCATCGAAGCAGCACCTAGAGCATGGAAAGCAAGTCATTCACCTAAAGATCGGATCAGAAATAAACAGGTGTAAGACGAACCGATAAATATGTGTTATTGTAATTAAATGATACGATTAGTGAGCCTTTCTTTGGCTTTAAGTAAGCTTGACTGTTGATGAAGTATATCTGAAATTACAGTGCTACCTGCTGGATCCTGTGCCTTAATTGGTTCTGTCTGAAGGAAGATGAGCATTTGGAAGAATAACAGATGGACTAACTAGCTTTTTCATTGAGGCATCAATCGGTGATGGGTCTGTGAAACGGTGGTTGTGAATAAATTAATTTTCTTCTTCCTTCATAAAGGACTTTTATGAGCCTCCTGCACTACCAGTTCTTTGGGTCGTGGAGATAAAGAAAGCCCATAAAAATCAGAGTAAAAGGCTTATTAGTCAGTATTTTTATTGTTTAACTTGCCGGAGGTAGCGATGGTGATTTGTGAAATAGGATTCGGGAAACCTGAGCACCCAAAATAATTACAATAAGACGCTTACCGGCTCTAGCTATTTTCAGACGACAATGAGCATTTAGAAGTAATTACTTGAAGTGCACCACCGCTAATTTGCATAATCTCAATTTCAGAAAATAAGTGACGAAAAGAAACTCAGTTTTGGAATTCATTCAATCATATCCCGGCGACGTCGCTTAGAACCGAGGTTTTGGAGAATCTATTGCACCGATTCTCAGCGCAATTACCAGATAGAAGCCGGACCACCACACCTTCAACGAAGCCGCAAAACCCTGAGGTATCAAGCCTGTTCCTCGAAAAGGAGCTTAATACGTCAAGTACCACACCTCATATGCTGAGTATGTTGTTGAATACTTACGGTATAAATTTCAATGTAAGTAAATACAAATAGAATCAAAATTCGACATTTTTAGAAGTTCAAAAGAAGGACATAAATGAAAGAAATCGGAAGTAGCATGGATTTTGAATAATCATCGAAGAACTATAGTTTATCAATGAATCTACGCATGTATTCAATATAGCTCCATACATTTCCTTAAAAATATTTCAAGCTAAGGAAGGAATGAGTGTAAGAAAAATACTTGTAAGTCTTCGATGATTTTCCCTGCTATCCCTAGCCGCATTTTGCCCATGAGCTCGATTTTATTTATTAATAGGCATCGATTTCGCGGATACTCGGACTATGAAATAAAATATGTTTAACCTGATTAAATTTTCATTTATGCCTATTAGTGATATAATGATAGTGTCTTTACTAGTACCCAAAAAGAGCTTTCAAAATTGTAGAATTTCATAATATACTAACAAAGTAAAGCATTATTTCTCAACTATATTTTTTCCCAACGCATCGACGGGTATCACCCGCTTCTCTTCTGAATTCTGCCGGACTTACAATTTAAAACTTTTTTAACGTTTTCTTGCTCCTTTATTTTATTAGCACTTTAAATTTACTTGACACTCTTTCGTTAGGAGATTAACGCCAATATTTCTCTCTAGGTTTTGCTTTGGCTGTTGTGAATGTGTTGATAGAAAAATAGTGACCTAATTGGCGGAAACCTTATAACAAGTCTATTTTTCAGACTACGTGAATAGTATGCTTCCATTTAAAAATCAGCCGGCATTATGCACACTTCATTTTACCCTATTTAGTTAGAAAAAAGAGCTATGGTCAATCTGGCCTCTTGTTGATAAAAACCTCTCTCAAATCCTGTGACTTACATGAAGAACATCATCGGAGATTGCTTTATCATTTCCGAAAGAGTCAAAGGAGGAAGAGTTTGAGGCGCCCGTAGGAAATGATTTCCCGACAGATTAGGTATTTTCCCATCGAGGAAAATGATACTGACAGCTATAAGTTTCGATTTTCGCTGAATGGTTTGGGAAAGCCGTTGGTACCAACATGACGGCTTTCCGTGCCGTCCTTGAAATATATAAACGAGGTATGAGAAAGGTAGCCAGGAATGCATTTGCACACGACGGGGCACGATCGGGGACACAATGCGGAGATGGTGATGGTTCGGCTGGCAATTTCGAGACGAGTGGACGAGGGGCGGTGGATTAACCCCTCGCCCCCCGGGAGTCGCAGATGCGGGGGTGGGCGTCTGGGAATCGTTATTCACGGCGCCGCCCACCAACGGCCCCGGCATTCAAACCCGCCAAAGTCGCCATGCATTCGAGAGAAACCCCCTGCGCGACCTCCCACGCACCTACCGGAAAGCTCCGCGCAGTCCATTACATCCCACGTTTCGGGTCACCATCGCGATTCCGAACTTTCAAGATGAAATGGATGACCGTCTGGGGTTATAAACATGCCGTCACCTTCGTCAGAAACTTCGTGCGGGACAAGGGACGCACTCCGTGACAATGATGAAAATCACAAAAAAACTAGTTTATTTTTCATCCTGGATGGATTGTTATGTATTTACTGCTGTCGTGTCGTTTTTATTTTGACGCTAGAACTAATCCTTTGCACTGACTAATGCTGTCTTTATTGTTCTTATCTTAACATTTCAAAGCGATCACTTCAAATTTACCGCTGAAATATGCATGCTTACACAGATAGTGACACCTTTCTCGAGTTTCCACTGATGAAGCATAACATGCACTCGGGATTGCTACGTAAGTTGTTCCGCGACGAGCGGTGTTTGCCAGTCAAAGAAATCGCTATTAGAGAGCTTATCGTCGAGCCGAATTTTTGTCTTTTGGCTAGCAATTATTTAAGTGATTAATCAAAATTAATGATAATAATAATGACTTTAGGTAATTAAGACCTTCTTATAACGTTTGAGGAAAGTTAGAGATGTGTATAACAATTTTTAAAATTGGCGTACAGTGTCCATCTGTAAAATACCATTGGCTGAGTAATATACAATTTTATTTAGCAACTTAACAGCATATAATATGCATACGTAGCTGATTCATGCAAGAAATGATTTCAACTTATTAGTAGCCACTTTTGATTTTTTTCTTTCTTCCCGTAAATTTGGTTTGGGGACAGAGAATTCTTCAAATTAATTCGATGGCAATGGAGTCGCTCCCGTTTTCACTCAACATGCACAATAAAGAGCAAAAATATGATGAGGGATGGTTGGTAGCCATTAGATTTATTTAGAAACTAATTACTTTCGTTTTTTTTACATTGATTCGTGTTCCATACGCATCGCGCTGATCCTGGAATGCATTCTCAGTGATGGAAATCATTTGGCTGTCTGTCTAAATCAAGCTTTTTCAGCTGAAAATGTAAATGATCCGATGACCCTCCATCTATTTTCATCCCTTCTTATGCCTTTTTCGCCATTTTCCACGCTTGTGTGTTGGAGAGCGCACGGGATAACGTAGACATTCCTGTCTTGCCCCCTTCCTGAAACTGCCCATTCCAACTCTCCATCCGCTACTCGCACCTGTGCAGTCGAAATCATGTCTTACGAGTTTCGGATAAGTGGACTATCTCTCCAGTCTCCTCTTATCTTTTGCAATGCATAATGCCTAATTTACTCCCTCGAGCTCCTTACTCTCTCATCTCAAAACCCACGAAGCACAGCGATTCAATTCGGTGGTCTTTCGACGCTAAAAGATTGCGCGATTGTATCTACATCTACATCTACTTAATACCCCGCAAGCCGCCGCAAGGGCGTGTGGCGGGGGGTGCTAGGACACCACCCATAATTTAGAAAAGAAAAAGAAAAAAAAACCGCATGCAATAACGACAAAATCATATATATAAAAAAAAAAACATGGCATACATTCATGCATGAACACTTACACCCCACACACATGCAAACACTCAAACTACCAACTAACATACACATGCACCTGAAAGTATACCTAACATCTCTATAGTGTTTAATTTTGTTCCGACTTGTAAATTCAACGTTTTTAATATTTCTAAAGTGATTGTATAATTATCGGGCTTTTACCAATATGCATTGGAGTGCATTGGATCTCATGGGATATTTCCGACCAACTAAGCTAAAGTTATTGCTAATTATACCAAAGCCATTTCTGCTAGAAAAGTGATAGAATAAGATAAAGGAGGCGGTGAAGATGAGCAAAAATTGCCTTTTTAACACGTAAGAAAGCGACTAGAGGCGCAAATAGGTGCAAAAGTTTAACAAATAATGCTTTAACATTAATAAAAGTGGACTTGAAAAATTAGGTGCATGAATTACTCTAATACGCCAAAGCAGTATCTTGTTCGGTGATTTTTGTAGGAAAGCAAGACGAATGAAACTTGTGAATCATGGTTAGCTTTCTGGAAAGACATTGCATTACAGTTATAATGTTGGGTTTTCGTCGGAACCAGCACTTTTTTCGTTAGGTAGCACAGAATGTAGCCAACACCGTCCTTTTAGAATCATAACAGTGGAGAAGAGAGAACGGGAGGCAATCCACTTACTAAGTAATTATTGCCTTCTCCGATAAATATTTCGTGGTCAATCGAGTCGACATGACCTAGTTTTACTTAAAATAATGAATTAGATGAACTTATAAGCATACTGTAGACGTGAGCAATCTTTATGATCAGAGTCACCAATTTGAATCACAGGCATCTCTGAATCGCGTCATCCAAATGAAACGTCATATTTTGATCTTATCACTTCCACAATACCAATTTTTTTAAACTCTCGGAAGCATAACATACTTTCAGTCAGCTGAATTTTCCGCATGGAGAAGGACTCAATGTGATTGGCATGCGCCCTCTTTCCACCCCTGTAAACGAGGACCGTGTGATTGTTCCAAAAACGAAATGTGCTCAACTCAATCTATCACCAGGAATTTCGGTGGAGGGTGGATAAATTTTTTTATTAGAATTCTCATTTGCCGCGTATCCGAAAAGGGCTGAATTATCGTCCCGAATGAACGAGATACGTAATGAGTCAGCGGAGGCAGCTGATAGGAGACGCTTGTCATCCATCGAGATGGTGCGGGGGCTAACGTACTGGCTTCCCACCCTGAGGGTCCGGGTTCCAATCCCGGCGGTGTTGAATATTTTTCAGTGGTATCTCCATCCCTACTTGAGGTGCTTTGTGGAGGGCACTTGGAGTGAGTACGCCGTCCGTCGGATGGGACGTTAAACTGCGGACCCCTTGGCGACTTCCGTAAAAAGTAGCCTAATGCCGACGCCGGGTTTCTCTCCACCCTTCATCCTTTCCTGACCATCCCCTATGGCGCAAATGACCTCAGCTGCCGGTCGCCTCCCCTCAAAACTACTACTACTACTCCAATTCAATTATTTCATTTATTTATTTCATCAGATATTTCGAATATTTGCTGCCATAATTAAAAAGCGAGTTGTCCCGTTTGGAGATGGGTTTGGGAAGGCGAGGTACAAGGAGAGTCTGACATGAGTCGAGGTGGAAGACGAGGGATTGAGTCAAAAGTGCCACTCGACGGTGAGGCGTAGAACCCCCGAGAGCCATTACCCCTTCAACTCCCCCCCCCTTCCCGAACGCACCCCTCCCCCTCTCCCACGGGCTCCGCCTCTCCGACCACGCTTCCCTTCCCCGATGTCCAACGGAACCGCCGCCCCGGTGCTCCCATCTCTCCTCGCCGCGAAAAGGGACTCCGTGCAGCCTCTATCTTTATTCCATCCACGAATCCCGGGCAACTGACCTTCCTTCAACTCTAAAGTCTCCTCAGCGCACGCCCTCAGGGCACACCCACGTTAGCACGTGGAATAGCCACGCCCCTCGTCCATTTCCATTTGATACCGGCGGCTCCCGATCCGATCTTCGCTTGTTCCCCTTTTATACTCGACCATTGTTTAGCTTCTCGAAACTGCCACCGTCATGCTCAGTGCTCCGAGTATTTTGGCTATCTCGCAAGATAGTCTGGACAATATTCTAAGACTTGCACTTTGTCTTCCTCTGCGTACTCACTTACTTCAATAACTTATTCCTTTTTTAACCTTTGATTCTGATTTGATGTTTCTGGAAAGTTCATTAACATACGAAAATGTAAGTTTTCCTCGATAGAACGTACGATAGTTGTTTTCTTTTTCGAGTGATGAAGAATACCACTCATAAAATTCCAAGTCTTCGTTTCCGCGTCTTCAAGTTCATTGCATCGCATTGTATTGCTTTAGTACAGAGTTCGGATTCACTCCGTGCTCGTCGTCTCAGCCAAATGTGACGAGAGCGCCGAGGGGGGGAGCAGGCGCGGCAGCTTGATTTCCTTGTTTGCGTAAATTATAGTGAGTAGAAGATGCATCAGATAATCAGAGGTACTGTAAAAGATAAGCCGACCTCGGGATAGTTTGTGATTTCATAAATATAGACACATTTTGAGATTAAAATATTGCAGGCTTGTTAAATCAACGGCTGGATGGGCTGTGCAGTTTCACTGATAAAAGGCATTAATTCCAAAATTCATATTTTGCAATCCAACGTGTATAAGCCGTATCAGAAGAAGCAAGCGATTTTCTCGCAAAAATATTACGATTTAATAAGTATATTCTTCTTAAAACTTCAAGGAAGCCTTTTGAATTATATCGCAACATGCATGCTTGTACTTTCTTAAACGTTTTCTGATTTTTGACCAATTTGTCGACCAGGATTCGGAGCTAGATACGTAATATCTGGTATCGGTATAAGTTTCAGAGAAGAGTCTTGAAAGACTCTCCAAGGCGCTTTATTCTTATAAGTGAAATGTGGAATATCTAAAGACGGTCGTATTTCATATTCATATTCTCAAAAGGTAAAAGTATGCAGCCCCGGGTTTACAGTCGCACGTAGGATTTGCAGCGTGAACAGGATTTTCTAACCATTAGCTATACATTTTGACCCAGTTATATTCGTCGTAGAATATTCATCAACGCAGCCGAGAGGAACATTACTGATTAACACTTTTATAATATTATTATCGGGATTATAAACAAAAAGGGCATACATTTTGGCTCAGCACTCCTACCCACGCCACAACATCAACTCATAGGAGCTCCAACCTCTGGCTTCATCCTATCAGATCATCAGATCATTTTATTGAATCTATAGGCATCCTCTTCCTGTTTTGATAGTCGTTTTATGAGAAAGGATACATTTGACTGAGATGCGGTGGTAATAATAGCATTTTATAAATCGTATATTTAAACATTTATCTCAATAAGAATCTAAGTTTGTTTCATTAGGCATTCTCATCCAATGTATTTGGAAAATTCGTACATCGAACGTTGAGCAGCCAACTTTTCTTCATCATCAGGGCAGTGACTTTATTGTTTTCAATGGGTAGTTCATATTCGGTTAATTTCTATCGTTTTATGTGGGAAGAACTTGTACCTAAAAATGAAGAGAAGTGGGGATGGGAAGTATAAACAAGTAAACCGGTATATCGGAAACCGTTAGCCTTGAAATAAACCCGTGCACGTGAATCATATACTATTTCAAATATAACGCTAAACCATTATACCGTCCGCTGTGTATTTTATTTTATTTGAAGTTTTCGGTGTACTTCGTTGGAATTTGTTATTTCAAAATATACTGGGATTGGAATTCTTATAATTATCATTGGCATCTTTATTCCCTTCTATTTTCGAAGGGAGTTGTTAAGTATTTGTACACATCTTTCTTAGAATTATTAATTAATAAATTATTTGTAAAAGGTGTGCATACCCAAATAGCTAAATACAGTTTAAAATAAGGTTGCTTACATATGCAAATTTTGTGGTGATGTATCTTAGGGAATCCCCGAAAATTCGGCATGAGAGTTGATTTGAGGGAAGACTAAATCAGGATACATTATTATTTACTCATATTGACCATATCGCACTAGTGGCGTTATAAATTAACATCTAGACATTGCATTATAAAATTTTAGTGCTTCGCATATATTGTTATTAAAATATGCATCAGGAAGGACAAATTATTCAATTTGAAACTTAATTTGAAAAAAATGTAATTTTTTGTGCCATATGAGATCCGATTAAGTATGTTATGGTACATCTGTGACCTCGGCAAAACATCGTTCCATTCATCAATTTCTGCTAATATTACGCGTGGGCACCGTTATCTAGCTTTCGTGAGAGATTTACTCTAAAAGTTTTATTTTAGGGTCTCTTCACATAAGAGCTGTAACAGGAAATATCTTTGCTTTTAGCGGTTGTTCGTGAGGAAACAGTGTTCGGAAGTGACACACGCGTTTTGGATTGTGTCTCTTAAAAAAGAAAACACGTTTATTTTCGCTATGTTAAATTGTTGTCGTAAATGTAATCGAGTAAATAGCGTTGTCTTTTAATGAGATTTTACAAACCAAGGTATTTGTTATTCTAAAACCTACAGGTAGATGATATTAAATTAATCCATTTTCCAAACGTGAATTTGTTCGAGAACAGTTCAACTTGTGAAAGATATTTTTTCCTTTGTGGCAGTCACATAATAATATTATTTGAAAGAAGTCTAGGTGAAGAAAGAGTGAATCCAAGGTTTAGTTTGGTAGGCGATGGTATGGCTCACCCAACATTAACCCAACGGCGTGCGAAATTCAGTCATGAGGTAAAGGGGAGAATTCTTTTCCCTGGGCAGCCTGTGGTTTACAAATTATATGCATATATATATATGTATATATATATGTATATATATTATTAGATATTCAACCGGTTAAGGTAGGTTTTGCATGGCCGCAGCTACTTAATAAATATTTTGCGCCTTCTAACAAAACACATAATCCAGTATCCTACTTTACATCAGGTCCCTCTTCAGCTCCGAGTACTTTCTTCCTCCCTTTATCCCGTCCAACATCCCTATCCTGTTCCTTCCCTTTCCTGGTTTGCCTTACATTCTCCCCTCAATTACAGTCTTCAACATCCCGCTGCCGGTCAATACCCCCTTCAGCCACTTTTCCAGCCTCCATAACATTTCTCCCAACAAACCCCACTCCTCACCCATCATACCAAGTACTTCCTCATTTGTTTTCTTCTCTGTCCATTTCACCTTCTCCATTCTTCTCCACACCCACATTTCAAAAGCCTCCAGTCTACGTCTACCCTCCTGCTTCAATGACCACGTTTCCGCGCCGTACATAGCTACGCTCCATATCAAAGTTTTTAGGAGTCTTTTCTTAACATCCTTACTCAAAGTCCCTGTCATCAACTCCTCCTGGTGAAAGCCTCTTTACCTAGCGCAATTCTTCTCCTTACGTCCCTACTACTTTGACCGTGTTGATCCAAAACACTTCCGAGATACGTAAACAGTTCTACCTGCTCTAGTTTTTGCTCTCCTATTTTAATGTTTAGCCTAGCCTTTTTCTTTCTAGAAAATCGCATTAACTTTGTTTTATTAATATTGATTCTCATCCCATACCGGTCGCACTGAATTTCCAATGCACTAAGCAATGCTTGCAACCCCTTGGCTGACTTACAAACTAAAGTTTGGTCATCAGCTAAGCTAACTGATTTTACGAATTCCCCGCCCACTTTCATTTCTACCTCCAGTTCTTCCCATGCCTCTTCAATCATTTCCTCTTCATGCAGGTTGAACAGCAACGGTGATAATGGGCAACCCTGCCTTACACCTCTCCCTAACACTGCCCATCCCGACTCCCCGTTCCCCACCCGCACCTGTGCAGTCTGAGACATGTACAAGTTGCAGATTAGCCTCCTTTCCCTCCAATCTATTCCTATTTTCTGCAATATACTCATTAGTTTTTCCCAATTCACTATATCAAACGCTTTTTCGAAATCTACGAAACAGGCAAATACCTACTGATTGTATTCTATATTCCTCTCGATTAATATTCCCATTACTGCAATGGAATCACGCGTACCTCTCCCCTTCCTAAACCCAAACTGATCATCCCCTAAGTAATCATTTGCCCTACTCTCTATCCTTTTGTTTACGATCGTGAGAACAGCTTTAACTGCGGGGGATATCAAACTAATTGTCCTGTAGTCCTCACATGACGTGGCCTTTACCTTTTTCGGAATACGAACTAAAACTGATCTCACTAAGTCTTCCGGCCAGATTCCTTCCTCATCCATACTACGAATCAGCCCATATAGACTCTTCCTCCCACATTTTCCTAAAAATTTCAATAGTTCCGCGGGAATGTTATCCACCCCCAAGGCCTCATTTAGTTTCATCTCCCTTAATGCCCTTTCTATCTCATCGTCGAGTATGCCTGGACCTAAGCTATCGTCCTCATTTTCTTTTTCTATGTCTAACTTTGATGGTCTAAGTTCTTTACTATACAGTTCTTCTATACATTCCTTCCATCCCTCATGGATCTTTCCTGTGTCAACTATTATCTTACATGCCGGGCACGGCATGTAAGATAATAGTTGACACAGGAAAGCTCCCCCGCTGCCGGGCACGACACTCGGCCGATTGGGCCGAGCCCCGTAGTTGTCAGGACTCAAAATCTCTGTTTTGTCCATCATTTAAATCTTGGGAATGATAATTGAGGTGGTTTCCCGTTGCTCTCCTCAATAGTGTTTTTAACGTGACAGCCTCACTTGCTGGCCGCCCCACTGGGGTCAGACACCATTGCAGCCGCCTCACTGAAGAACAGACCCTGCGTGAATTACTCCAATTAGCCCCCTAATGCTTTCCTTTCAGCTCTCTCTTCATTCGGGGAAGCAAAAAAAAAGTCGCTCGGAGCCAAGTTGCGACTGTGAGGGGGCCGGGGGGCCACCGGGGTAACGGTGCTTCGGGCCAGGAGGTATGTGATGATTAAGGCCGTGTGGCACAATCTTCGCGAAAACCTTGCGCATTGCCAGATCCTCGCTTACTATCTAATATACCGCAAGTGTGGACATGTGTTGGGTGTAAGCAATTTGCTGGATTCACAATCGACGGTCGGAACGCAAAACTTCGCGCACACGATTCACGTTTTCGTCGGTTCTCACCGTTGTTAGACGTCTAGAACAGCGACCTCCTCCCGACCCTCCTCGGGGGTCTTGTGCTACCTCCCGAACTGTGACCTTGAAATACAGTCATCTTTGAAGGCCTTTTCGCGGTAGTCCAGGGGATAGAGCGTTGGACTGCTGACCAGAGGGTCCCAGGTTTGATTCCCGGGCAAGTGTTTGGGCACCTGCAGCTCCACCCAAGCTATGTGATTTTTCGGGTACCAGATCTTCCTGGGAAACTGGCCCCCCTACCCTGATGTGTGAATTTCACACACCGTCGGGCTTAGTACTGGGTGGACTCTAGCATCACCTAAAAAATCGACCTTCGGGTTGATTACTGTATTTATGGTTTTATATAACTTTGATTTAAAAACTTTATTGATTTTTTAAAATGCTGTTTATTTAAAAAATATAACGTAAAAAATGTTTAACATTTTTATAGCCTTCTTAAATGCTTTGCATATAATTATTAAGTATCCTGTTTCAGGTATGATATTAATGCCACAGTTATTTCTTCTGCACCTATTGCGATTACGGAATAAAAACTTTTAAAGTTGAATTGCATTGGAGGGAAACATTAGATAGTGATGGGGGATTGGCATGCGATGGTAGGCGAAGGAAGGGATGGTGATGAGTCAGGGGCATTACGGTTTAGGCACGATGGATGACCGCGGGGAGAAAGCGGTTGAGTCCTGCCGAAGACAGGGAGTAATAATGATCACAGCAAGGTTGAAGATAAAATTAGTAACGGATAAATAGTAACGGATTGCGGGTACGTGCGGCTCTTGGCGACAACAGTTTCTCCAGCCTTGCTGCTGTCGCCCAAAGGTCAGAAGGGACGATGCCTAAGTTTTATAATCCGCGGTGGTAATAGGGACAGAATCCTACGGTGCGTCAAATTTGGCGATCTTTTGCAGGGGAATTGGAGCGCTAGGCGGCTCTGATTGGTCGAGCCGGGCGTCTGGTTGTCAATCCTGAATAATCTCTTTCAGCTTTTGCTAGGGTACAAAAATTCTCTGGGATATTATTGCAGCAGGATTTTTTTGATTTAAATTGCAACCCTTAGAGAAAAGCGGCTGTCATTGAAGATCGCTTAGTTGAAGTCCACCCTTCGTTGAGGTTCAGACCCTTGACGTGGTGCTCTGAGGCGGAGGTACTGTTTCCTCTCTGTGATGCGTGCATGTTCTCGGATCCCGTATTTGATCGATCTTCCCGTCCTTATCAAGTACGATTTTGCACACGAGCATCGGAGCTGCTAGATTCCCTCGCATAGCAAACGGGATGCCTTATCTTTAGGCTTAGTATCATGGCCGCCCGTTTTCTTGCAGCAGGTGAATCTTGTCTGTACGTTGTCTGGAAAGCATCTCTGATACATCGCCACAGTAACCAGCTCCGATCGAGGATCCCACCGAAAAAGGAACGCCTCGTCAAGTGCGGGCATAGAACTAGACAAGGAAAAGGTATGGGTGTTTTAGAAAGAAGGAAAATGGCAGAAAGCAGCCGATAAATCTTCAAGAGAGAAACCTGCAGCGTATGCCGCCATTCCATGTATTATGGGAACCACGGGGAGATTCGCGAGAGTTATTTCCTATCTAAATCATAACTTAACCGACAGATTACTGATAGTCATAATTATGCATATTTATATGTATAAATATTATTTTTAATTGGTAGTCTTGATTTACACAAATGTAATACCCTTAAATTTCTTAGCCCAGCACAAAAGAGAAACTTTTCCACACTGCAAAAAACTATGGTTTGATTCCGCATTATGTCTTCATTTCGTCTAGCGTGCCCGTCCTTTTAATACCTCATCCCCGCTTGCATAAAATTCTCCCCTCTATTACAGTCTTCAACATCCCACTGGCGATCAAAATGCTTTTCATCCATTTTTCCTGCCTCCTTATTATTTCTCCCAACAATCCCCTCTCCTCACCCACCACGCCTTTAACTCATTCGGTTGTTTTCCTTTCGGTCCATTTCACATTCTCTATTATTTTCCACACCCACATTTTAAAAGCCCCCAATCTACGCCTACCCTCCTGCTAAGTGACCGTGTTTCTGCGCTGTACATAACTACGCTCCTTTTCAAAGTTTTGACGACTTTCCTTAACGTCCATATGTTACGCCCCTGTAACATTTTCACTCTCCTTGCGAAAGCTTCTGAGCTTAACTTAATTCTTTATCTTACGTGAGCACCACTTTGACCATCTTGGTCCAAAGCACAGCCAGAATAGGCAAACTTCTCCACCTGGCCTAGTTTTTTCCTTCCTATTTTGACGCTCGTCTTAACCTGCCGCTTTCTTTGACCTAATTTGATCTGATTTTCAATAAATTGAAATGAGCTTAAGAATTTTCTATGCGGAGGAGGAGAATTATGGGTCAGAAGAGAATCAGCATTTGGGCAAAGACCAAGAAAGCTCTATTCCTTCGCATTCTATGAAAAATTCTGCAGTGAAGAATTAAATTATCTTTACCAATGTTTGCAATGTACGTATAGCTGAGCACATACCAGTAGACTTCGAGGAGAATGCGAAGAACATATTAGTGTAAATTTTTAAAATTGCCAAGTAAGATGCAAGGTCTTGTGCATGTAAAGTGCAAAATAGGTTCAACTTTGTTCCCCTATTGACTTGCATATAATATTTGTATCACTCAGAATGTCTTAATTAATTATTAAACATTTTCCGCTCTATGATTGCGTATTTCTCTCGACAAATCATTCTATGCCCAGAATGATGTCCAAAAAGGGGAAAGAAATATGCGTGCTTGGATATGGCGCTATTTTCTTTCAAGTGCAGTCATGGATGCTCCCAATATATTGGCTATTTGATGTTTTAATAAGGATTTTTATGTACAATATTGTTTCCAGGTTGATTTTTGCACGAAATGAACTGATTTTAATCGCCACTCCTGATAGGCATATTTTGTCTTAAATAAATTGTGTAACGTACGAAATTTTGTAACGCTGTCCTAATTGAGTTATTGTACTCTGAAAACACCAATCGCATACAAGTGTAGATAAATATAAAATGGTTAAAAATTTGAGTATATCAAAGTCTATGTATTCAATACTTTCCCAGCTCTTCTAAGAAGTATAATGGCAAAAAGGGTAGTCGAAGGATAACATTTGCTTCTATTTTCCGAAATAAGTTTCAGAAATTAAATATGCTCCACGTACTTGCTGTCATAA